>NC_132988.1:91440000-91455000 GCF_048564905.1 Vicugna pacos
TGCTTTAATTAGGACAGAATTTCAGGAAAATAAAAATGTGAGTAGTAAATAATGGTAATAATAATAATAAAATGAGTATCACGGAATGGAATTTGTAGGCTTGTTAGAAACGTGAAAAAGTCAGTTTTGGGTTCTAAATGGTATTTAAGTGTATTTATCCTTTTGCTCAGAGTCCAAAGGAATAATTTGTATACTTATTTCTGTCTAATCTACATATTTTCTTTCCATGAGTAAAGAAAACAATTTGTATTTTAAATGATAGATTTACTATGCTTTAATTTTATTATTATGGAAATAATAATGGACTAGTCACAGTGCATAGCAGCCACAGGTAACTAGTGACTACTGAGCGAGGCAGTATGTGTCTACACAATACGATCTCTATGTATTCTCCTAAAAATGGACAATTAGTTACTAGATAGACCCTTGGGGCTAGAGGTCAGCATCCTTCTTTGTAAAATGCAGGTTCAACACCTTTCAGAAAAAGCAAGTAGATTTTAGGTATAATTATTTACTATTTAGTTATATCCTCTTTTACTCATGAAGAAATGTATCAAAGCAAATTAAAACTTTTGCCCAACTTTTATTAACCTTTCATCAGCCTTTGATTTGGTGAGCAGGAGCCAGCTGGCCCAAGAGTATGTGAACTTGACATGGTTTTCTTTATTAATATTCCTGCCAAATCTACCTTTTAATATCATCTACAGAACCAGGGTGGGCAGGAATGGCCTCTTGACAGACCACCTTATTTTAATTGTGGTTATAAATAGTGTGTCTTAGTACCACTTCCTTTAGTGTATATGTTAATAGTTCGGTATTGCTTTTGTATAAAAAGAAAGAAACATTTACCTTCTTACTTGAAATAGTAAATAGGAGTATCCTTGTAGACACTGATGAAATTATTTTAGTGTCATGAATCAGTATCAGCCACACGAAGAGATCATTAAATGTGGGGAAAAAATTTAAAAATCTAAACTAGTGGTTCTCTAATTTTTAAGTGTTTGAAGTTACACAGCAGATCAGTGTGTTCACTTAACCCAGGAGTGCTTTGTGGTTAATTCATGTCGGTGGGTCCCTATTTTAGACGTACTTGTATTCCTAACACCTGCCACAGAGCAGAACCCTAAACCCTAAACCTCTCAGGAACCCTAAACTTCAATGTAGATACAACTGGATAATAAGAAAATCATTCATAGCCATTATAGTAAGTTTAAAAATCTTAATATTACAACGCTGTGTGTCTCATTTTGCAGGTTCCACGGAAATTTGTCTCAGTCTGGTCTTTGGCTAGATTTTAGTACTGTCTCTTTTGAATGCCTCATGTCTTCAGAAGTAGCCCAACAATGTGAAATAGTTCATGTAAGTCCCCAAAAGGGACACAGATTACTCCGCCAGCTGCATTCCCCCATGTCAGGAAAAAGAGAGTCCAATATACTTCAATTTATTTCTTGTTAATAAAAAAAATCTCAGAAGGCTGAAACACACTAACACAGAAAGGGAATGCAGTTAGGATTCAACTACTTGCCTTCATGAAAAGTATCAATAATTAATGATGTTTAAAGTTCACAGGACGTTAGAGATGAAAGAGTCCTGGAATATCTTCTGGCATAAAAATCCCTCTCCTTTCACAGATGGGGAAACTCTGACCAAGAGAAGCACAGTGGGTCAAGACTTTAGTCTCACGATGTGATCTGACTGTGATCTTAACAGCGCTCACTGTTAAGGAGGGCTTGCCGACCATCAGTGCTCCCTGACTCCGTGGGGGGCACATATTCTTAAAACAGTTGGAATATTGATGTATTACCAGATGCTCTTTTTCTGCACTCACCAGTTATGTGGGACTCTATAATTATATTACAGTCCAAAGAGTTCAGGAACTTGTGTGCACAATTCAGGCTCTTCAAAGGACACAAATGGCCATAAATATGTGTGCATACAAATCTGTGTTTACACACATGCATACACATATACATGTATGTGTTTATGAATATATGTATTTACACATGTCATATATGTAAATACATCAACTGATACCTAAAAAGACATCATCAATGTTAAACAGCATTAACAGCATACCTGTACACTACCGTAAAACCATTGTTAAATGTATTGGAGAAGAGAAATAAAGGCAAATTTGCTACTTTTCAATATTTCAAAGTGTTTGTGAAAAATTTATCACTCCACACTTCTGTCAGGTTCGGTTGTCAATTCTTAGACTTTATACCATCCAGTCATAAGCCTTACATCAGTTGCACTAATAAAAAGTGAATCACCCTGGGATGTGTGCTTAATGTGAATGACCCAAAACTGTTTGTGAAAGAGCGTTGACTGTTACAGCAGTCATCTTTTGTCACGTGTTAGTAATGTAGCTCTAACTTAATTTTTCTTCCAACACCTCCTTTTTAAAAAAATGAAGTGGATGTGTCTTACCTTATACAACACATCAAAGTCTAAACTGTAATGTAACACATCTTTAAGGAAATTATTACACATGAATTGGATGTGCTTCAGAGTGTTGTCTGAATTACGATGACTTCCGGTGGGATTTTTGCCCTTTGGAAGCAATAATGCTGTTCCTCAGTAAAATGGTTCTTTTCAGTAATAGTACAAATATTCTGGTATGTATTAGCTAAAACATTGTGTGTATTTATATCATTACCAAAAAGAACCACATTCCTGAGGAAAGCATGTATTATTGCTTAGAGATTAGTGGCTTGATTCTTGGATGTAGAACTTAACTGCAGAGAAGCATACCTGAAAGATTAAGAGGTCTCAGGACTTCGTCTAAACCTAATTACCTCCCAATGGTCCCATCTCCAAATACTACCATGGGGGTTTAGGGCTTCAACCTGTGGATTTAATGTGAGGGACACAATTCAGTCCATCGCAGTCAGGAAACCCACATGTACCAGATTTTTCTTTCTTCCAAATATCTGTAGATGATGACATGGTCAGGAACAGACAGGAGAAGAGTGCCCCACCTGCTGCCTAAGCCTCAGCTATTCTAACTGTGTCTTGACTGACATGACACTGCCTCTCCTTGGGGTTTTGCTGAACCACATTCAGGGACCTGCCGTGGCTTCAGACTGCTAGCTTCCAGAACCAGGAGACAATTAAGTTTCTGTTGTTTTAAGCCACGTAGGTTGTAATACTTGGTTACGCTGCCCTGTAAAACAAATACGGTTGTCTATCCTCTGGAACTGGGTTGTAATAGACTAGTTAGAGGTACTTCATATTCTTATTTTAAGTTCATATTTATCTTTATTTTTTCATTTTCAAATAGGCTGAGAAAATGAAAGGTGATCAGAATTTACTCTTTATTTTTAAAATTCAGTGCTGGCAAAGTGAGTCACCTCAAGTAAAAACCAAACAAATCTGAAGGCAATTATGTCACATTATTTAATCCAAGAAAACAAATAAAGCATTTACTGCGTAGTGTGGCTTATTGCCAGAGCCATTGTTGAGGAAAGAGTTATAAGTACATTAAAAATGACATTTACAGAATCAACTATCAAATTATTTGTGGAATACATTAAAAATGAAACTTTCATCTCCAACTCCAGTATCAAAGAACATTATTAATATTATTTACAACATTAATTATGCAAAGCAGGAGGAGGATAGCAGACTTACAAATAAATTGCCAGTTTAGATGGAAACGATTCCCTCTGAGAAGTCTAAGATGTGTCTTTGAAGTACTACCTGCTTCAAATACAGGAAGGATCTCAGATTCATAGTGGTTTCTAGAGCCTTACACTTTACTCGAATCATTTTTGAAGTTAAAACATTTGTTTATTATATCCTGTCACATCGTGAAACAGAACATACCTTCTGCTGACTTTAGGGAGAAATCTAACAATGCCCAAGTCAGGTTCTTTTGTGTATAAATAACCTCTTTGTTCATTTCGGAAAACAGGAAGTCCTAAAGGGAGAAGTGATATGCGGAACAAGCAAGACCTAACTGAAGTATGGCTTGTAGGTTAGCATGCGTTTCTCTGGAAGTGGAGAGGAGTGGAGACTATAGGGGAATATTTTTACCTCCGGAAAATACTCTCTGACAAGAGTCTGCTGCAAAGGTATGGTCAATATGGATAACAGATGGTACATAATACACACCTCCACTCTCTCCACAGAGTCTAAGGGAGTATGAGCTGCTTTTCTGTTAAACAGGTTTGATCTAGCACCTACTACATGCTGGCGGTACGTGCAATTGAAGGCCCTATTTTCAGGGAGCAAGCATTTTAGTAGAAGAGATCAAAAAAAGTTATATTGTTCTATGATATGTTCTCTCAAGTTGCTTGAAGTCTTAACTTTTGTAACTGAAATTATGAATTGTGTCATATGAGGAAGTACATTTGATAGTTTCATCAAATTCGTAAATTTAAGGCCATATTTTAAAGTCTGTCTCTTCTGGGGCCCTTCTGGCAATAATGGAGGTGATATTTCCTGCTAATGCAGTTCAGTTGGTGGCTTAACTTAAACAGCCATGGCTGTTCTTGAGAATTCTTTTTTGTCACACAGCAACTCTTTCCACCTGCAGCAAAAGTAAACACCTGCTTTTGGTTCTGGGCCTCTCTTGTTCACACCATCCCACACCATCCCACACCATCCCACACCATCCCACTGATGTAGAGTATATAACTTTTGGAGTCCAAAAAAGTACTACATGAATACAGGTTGAACAATCTATTTTCCCATAACAGTGTAATTTAGTGCAGCCACTATGAAAAGCAGGATGGAGATTCCTTAAAAAGCTAAAAATAACTTACCCTATGTTCCAGCAATCCCATTCCTGGGCATATATCCAGAGAAAACTACAATTTGAAAAGGTACATGTACCCCAATGTTCACAACAGCACTATTTACAATAGCCAAGACATGGAAGCAACCTAAATGTCCATTGACAGATGATTGGATGAAGAAGTTGTCATATATATACACACACACACAATGGAATACTACTCAGCTATGAAAAAGAATGAAAAATGCCATTTGCGGCAACATGGATGGGCCTAGAGGTGAGCATACTAAGTGAAGTCAGACACAGAAAGGCAAATACAATATCACTTATATGTGGAATCTAAAAAAAAAATGAGACAAATGAACTTATTAACAGAACAGAAATAGACTCACAGACACAGAAAACAAACTTATAGTTACTAAAGGGGAAAGGTGGGGGGAGAAATAAATTAGGAATTTGGGATTAGCAGATACCAATTACTATATATAAAATAGATAAACAGCAAGGTCCTACTGTATAGCACAGGGTACTATATTCAGTATCTTATAATGACCTATAATGAAAAAGAATATGCATATATATGTATAACTGAATCACTATGCTGTATACCAGAAATGACTATAGCATTGTAAGTCAACTAGACTTCAATTAAAACAAATAAATGAAATCAATTTTCCATAACAGAAGAGTCTGGGCCTTTTGTCTACCTCTTACTGTTCCATGAAAGGCCCACTGGGAGAAAACACCTTGGATTTGAGTCATTTCTTACAAAGATCCCATTTTTCTCACATTTCTTCTCACATCTGTTCTCATTGGCTCCCAAACTTCAGTCCTAGCTCCCCATAATCTACAGAATAAGGTCCCAACCTAATTGTCAAATGATTCAGGAAATCAAGACAATCGCTGAATTTTCAAGTATCCATGCAAGACCATTTGGTCTTTATACATAGGGAAGGGCTCAGTTCTGATATTCTTGCAGGCATGCCCCTCGTCCCCCAACATGCCGAATGTGTCAAGAGCCTTAGCTGCAAGCAAGAGGAATCAAATCTGGCTGTTTGAAGAGAAAAGAAATTCATTGAAGGCTAGTGAACAGTTCACCTGAAGAACCAGGCTTGGAGACTACGCATCTGGAACAGTGCCCCAGACCACACTCCAGAACTGGTCCCAAGGAGCCATCCCTGCCGCCACGCTGGGCCCAGATGCCACAGCTTCAACCACCCCCACGCCCCGCGCACAACACGGGACACTCGGGCTGAAACCACGGATGCTGACAGCTCTTCATGCCGCGTGTCTGCCACTGCCTCTGACCCTCTCCTCTGCTGGGTTCTCCTCAGTCTTCATCTTTCTGTGCTTTTTTCCGACATGGACGCCATCACAGGCCTGGCCTGAGCTGCGAGGGAAGCTGGGAAAGTGAGTAATGGGTGTTTTCAGATTTCAGGGTAGGCTCCACCTCAAAAGGTAGGGGAGGCCCCTGGCCCAGGAGGGGTGTTCGCCATGCAGTGGTAAAATCTTCCTCACTGGCTGAACGAAGTCCCCAGGCCCCGGTGCACAAGCACGTGCGCCAGGAATGAGTTTGAGACTGCTCTCTTCACCGTGCAACCTGGCACAATGAGCCAGCCCGGAGGAAAGGGTGATTCTTCCCACGGCTCCCCTCATGGGCCCTGCGAGCCCCTCATAACAACTTGTGACTTCAGAGGGAACCTAGAGGTGTCCCGTCCTTCGCCTTGACCCCAGCTGTGCTCACTGCCGGGAGGGCCTTCTGCCCCTTAGCCACCACCTGCATGACCCACATGGTCAGACTCAAATGCCACTTCCTCCAGGAAGCCTAGAAATTAATTTGCAAAGGACCTGATTCCCTCCTGGGAATCACTACTCTTTTGGCTGTTTTTGCTCCCACAGGGCTCTGCTCTGATCTCCAGGACACGGATTCACCTTGCAGTGTTCCGGTTGTAAACACACCCAGTGTTGGCTGGAAACTCCAGAACCTCCTCTGAGGAGGAATTAGTGCAGGGGTTGAGGCTGGGTGGGGGCTTGGAGGCTGGCGCTGTCTGCCACACCCTTTACACGAGCCTAAGGCCTTGTCAGTTTCACCATGAAGATGGGGTTTTGTGGGAGCTCAGTGTGCCCCTCTTCCCCAGTGATCACCCCCTAGTTCTGCCACCTTTTTCTGCTGTAGAGGTTCAGCGTCCAGCTCTGGGTGGCCAGCCCTCTGTCCCTCCTGGCTGTGCGGTGTTTGGTGGGTGACTTCTCACACACTGTGCAGGTTGTTGTAGAGACTCACTGGTTTAATACTCAGGAGGTGCTGACTACAGGGCCTGGCACCCTCCGCCCACCATCTTCTGGAAGGCTTTGCCTCTAGGAGAGGCTGGTCAAGTCTGTTGAAGTGAGATTTGGCATCTGGAGGGATCTGGGGGAAGGCACACTGTGCTAAAATCCTGTCACAGCAATGCCAGTCCCGGGGCAACCCACGTCCTAGGGCTGCCTTGGGCTTCAGGGGCAAAAAGGTTGGGGAGTGGAGTTCAGACTGACTGTTTGCAATTATGACAAATAGGTGATCTTGGAAGGAAAAAATGGTGTCTACCTAGTCCATAGAACTTCTTTGATTATTGTGATGAGATATTACCTGCAGCATGCTTTGTTTTGCTGCCAAGAAACCCATACTCACCAGTTCTTTTTTTGTAACCTTTTAAAAATTAAAAAAAATTTAAATTGAAGTATAGTCCATTTACAATGCTGTGTTAATTTCTAGTGTACAACATAATGTTTCAGTCATACACATACATACATATATTCCTTTTCATATTCTTTCTCATTACAGGTTACTATAAAATATTGAGTATAGTTCTCTGTGCTATACAGAAGAACCTTGTTTATCTATTTTATATGTAGTAGTTAGCATCCTCACCCATTTATTCCTTTCTGAAAATGGCCAATTTTCACCGTGTATATCTTTCACGTGCACAGAGATCACCCAGGATCTTGGTCAAATGTAGATTCTGGTTCAATAGGTGTGGATGTGGCATGAGATTCTGCATTTCTAATAAACCCCCAGCTGTTGCTGATGCTGTTGGTCCACAGATCACACTTTCAGTAGAAAGAATATACAACACATGGGTGAAGAGGGAAAAAATGCATCCAACTTTTCCTTCAACATTGCAACACGAACATGTGCCCAGGCCTAGGAAAGCCTATTCTAACTTGACTGTTTCAAGGTTTGTGTGGCTGTGGTAGGGCTTCTGGACAATGTATTTCCCTAGCCTCCCTCCACCAGGTGACAGTGGAGTGGCCGTTTATTTCTATGTAGAAAGGAAATAATAATTATTGCTCCAAACCTGGAGACAAATTAATCACAACAAGATGAGTAAAAGCACTGGGACAGATGGGGACTTCCTGAAGGTTCAGAGTAGGATTATTAGAAGTGAATAAAAGGGTTGAGTCGAGTCCACCATAGGCGGAATCAGAATCATCAGGGAGGCTTACTCAGTGCTGGCTCCTGGGTTCCACCCTAGACTTGACAAACCGCAATCTTGGCAGGGGGCATGTGAATCTGAATCTTTAATAAGGAAACACTTATCCAAGCAACTGTTACTCACGTTAAGAATTCAAGGAGCTTGAGTTTAGAGCCTTTGAGGTCTCTGATAAGACTTTGTATCATTTGATGATCTCACAATACACTGAATTGATAACAGTGTGATTGGTAGTAGCCCTGATCCTTCTCTTGCCCTAAAATATTCTGTGATTTCAACATGGGTCTCTTACCTAAATCTTGAAGGAATCTTTGGGTTCATGTAAATATGCTTAGAATCCACTGACGATCTGGTCTTATTCTTAATGGGTTTTTTTTTATTGATACTCAGTAAATATGACTAGTACATATATAATGTATCCAGGTCAATGTTATTTCCACCATTTTTACACAGAGTATTGAATATTTTCTGCCTCAATACAGCAAATATTTAGTCAACTAGGTGAAGAAAATTTCTACCAAAACCTACAGTGATTTACTTGGAAATATTTTCTTCCCCAAAGCCATGGAAAAATGAGAGCAACTAACAGAGAAAAGAAAATAAATTCACGATAGCACTAGAATGAATACCACCCTTGACTAAGTGACTGTTTGGGGAGAACCACAGCCATCTGGGGGTCTTTTACAGGCTGGATGAGGTGATAGTCTCTCCAGCACCCACATCACTGAGCTACAATTGTATATATAATTGTGTGGTATCTTAAAGGCGTTTCTGTGTCGTTTTTTTAAATCAGAGAACGGCAGAAGTTTACCAGAACCAAAAATACTTTTCTTCACATTGTTAAGAGGACTTTCATGCTTTTCACCCATTCTTCAGAAAATGAAAAGCTAATGCCATGTAATCACAATTTCCTGGGATTCTGAAAAACCCTTAAAGAGCCACATTGATGCTCTCTGAATGGAAACACTGTAGCACGTTTTGGATTGGCTCTGTTGCGGGGGTCCTTGACACTCACATGCTCAAATCAGAGTTTTCAAAGGTTTCTTTTGTGTCCAAAACACCCAGACAGTCTGATTTCAACCATGCATGTGCTTCTGGGTGAATGCAGATGGTATTTTTTTTTAAGGGGGAAGAAAAAGGAAACTTAATTAAAGCCAATATTAATTATAGCAAAACTTCAGGCTTGACATTATAAGAATTTCATTTTTGTGTGTGTGTAAAAATATAACGTTTCAAAGTTGTATTGAAAACTGAACTGTTTTCTCTTCCTAGATTAACTAAAAAATCCACCAAATACCATATGAGATGAGCTTTATTAGAAACAAGGATAAGCAGAAAGTTTTCTGGCCCCACTAATATTTAATTTGAAGACAAAGTAACATGCCTGTGTTACTATATATATCAGACTATATTTTGAAACCACGTTATTCTTCTTAGGCCACTGAGATAACCTCCTTCTCCTGTATCTTGAAACACATCTGTGAAGTATGTAATTGTATATAGAGCCCTGAAGCAGTTTCCAAGAGCCTGATTGATTCCTAGGAAAACAGCTGTAGAAACAGAATTGGTCTGTGGCATACTCCCAGACGTGTGTAACGGCCATTATCATTTATGAATGCTTACTGCCACTGAGTGGTGTACAGGGACGCCCACCCAGTGTCAGACACAAAGTGATCCAACAGTGTGGCACAGGAAATATCCAGTCCATGCTTCCGGGTAATGGGCGATGTTTTTGGTTCTTCCAATAGGAAGTGGTTCTTGCTACCAAAAGGGACCTTAAGCTCCTCTGAAGATCAAGGCCACGAAGCAGTCAGGTGGGAGAGACAGAGAGTGTAGCCCCAGCCTGCCATGCTCTGGGTGGGTAAGCAAGTCCATAAGAGCCTGAAACCAGAGCAAATATTTCAACAGGAATAATGTGGGTCACCCAGGAGAGGAGTGCTTCAGGACTAGGCATGCTCCACAGCCACCCTTGAGAGGGTGGACCCACAGGATAGCAGAATTTGTTGAATAGATCTCATTCTGGAGCTCAGTAATTTTCAATAAATTTTTTTGTGACCTTAAAGCCTGGTGTCAATGATCCCCTTTAAGGTGGTGTGTGTAGAAATGTGGACCTGATTCATCTGACTTAAATAAGAGAAATTGCCTTGAGAGAGTGAACTCTCCCTTATCAAACTGGGTTAGGCCTGCTTTGGTCTGGATGTGCTGTGTATGATTCTAGTATGAAGAATCTAATGCATTATCTTAAATGAGACAGTCAAGTAACCAGAGTTTGGTTACACAGGCTCCATCATGGTTTTGTGAAAAAGAAATGAAGACAAATAAGCTGAGAGCTGCAATTTGGGGGAAAAGACTTTGAATAATCTAAGCTCATTGATAACGATTTTTGTTGCACCCCTTGATGTGTACAATGCTTGGACAGGTGTCACAGTGGTAAGGGCAGTGGAAAGTACAGGAGGGGGAAAGGGGAGGGGTCCGCTGTAGGTTAATTTTAACCTCCTACAACGTCCACACTGGCAGCACATATGATGAGCAGCACTGCTCAGAAGAGAGACCCTGTGGCGCCCTGCAGTGTGCTGTCTCCTACGCAAGGCCACTTAGCATCGGGTTAATAGCGCGCTCTCTCTGGAGCCTGGTTGCCAGGGTTTAAATTCCAGCTCCGTCACTTCCTTGCCGTGTGGCAGTTCTGTTTCTTCACTTGCACAAGAGGGATAGCAGCATAGGAAGAAAGGGGAAATTAAAGGAATGAAAGTGCCTACAGCACTTAGTATAAGTTGTGTAGTGTTAGCTATTATCATCAAATACTACTGAAATTGACATTTAGCAGTCCATGTATTCCATTACAGACTGTGTTATTAATTTTTCGCAAATGATGAATGTATGTCAGCTGTATCAGTGGCTGTGAGATAACCTACTAATGAGAATTCACAACTCCCCAATCACTCCAGGAGAATGGAAATTTACTGTACGAAGATTAAGAAAGACCCTGTAGTGGTACTTGAGAATGTATTCCAGAATGTCTGGAGAAGTCTTAGAGTTCTGTATTTTATTGAATTTGACATATTACGGATTCAATTCTTACTGTCCATGTGAATATAATTCATACTAACTGAAGGAAAATAATTCAATTTCCTGAAACCCCCAAAACACTAGACTTCATGTGAGATGACAGTTCCTGTCCACCAGGGGGCAGTCCACTCATTAAAACCAAGGACAGAAATAACAGGAATAACTAAAATCCGTAATTAAACACACACACACATTTTAAATTAGTTTCAAGAAACCTTTTACTAGACTTACAACCACATAGCAGAATTTATCCTTGTTCTTACCCTCTGATAGATGGACGATTAAGAGCCAGAGAGAGCAGGTACTAATCTCCACTCCAGTCTCAAAGCTGGGCAGGTAAGGGAGCGGCTGGGCATACCCTATGAAGTGAAATGGACCAAAGCGAAGTTCACCATAGAGAACGTGATTTTTATTTTATTTTATTTTTAAAACTTGAAGTATTGTCAGTTTATAATGTGTCAATTTCTGGTGTACAGCACAATGTTTCAGTCATACATACATATACATATTTTTATATTCTTTTTCACTACAGGTTATTGAATATAGTTTCCCATGCTATACAGTAGAAACTAATAGTTCATCTATTTTATATATAGTAGTGACAATTAGTGGGACAATTAGGCTTCAAGTACATAGTACATACATGTTCATCAAAGGGTGTTTTCTGTCTCCTGCCTCCTCTAAAACGTGGTGAGAAAAACAGTAGCTATCAAAGCAGAACAACTATAAACTTCTTAGTTAGGAAGCACATCCTTAAATTCAGGATTACTAGTGCACATTTTGGCAGGTGTGAAGGACTTCACATCCAAATAAGTGGTCGTATTTCATATGCCCAGAATTGACATTTAGTGCCCCACTGCCAGAATATAGAAACACTTAGTGACGAAATGAAACTAAACATTTTGGACTGTGAACTTTCTCTGGATTTTGGTGAAGCTGATGCTGCAAGTCCATGGATCACACTGTGTGTGACAAGGAACTAAGGGACTGCTGGGTTTGAATGTGCAGTATTTTGCAATTAACCAGGAACCAGTTGAGTGGAAAGATCAATTGTCTCAGTGTTAAAAGAGCCAAATGTAAATTTTAGTGTCTTTACTTTTCAGTTGACAGAGAATTTTGACAAACTACAAAGGGCTAATAATTGAAGGCATAAAGAAATAAAGTCAAATCAGATCTATATGTCTTTCTACCATGTGGGGCATGATCATATCATATATTCATAAAGCTTTCCCGAATACAAAGCACCTTTCAGTGCTCTGTCTCCCCACCAGACCTTCCTCAGATGGGATTTTGCAAGAGTTAAGTGAGACAGTCACACAAAGCACTTGGATGTTGACTGAGCATCAGAACGAGCACGTAATGGCAGCTGTTGTTATCGTAATGTGATGCTCCCACACTCCTGAGCACTGGAGCTTGTCATCCCCACATTGCCAGATTTTGCAAAAATGAGGTCCACGAGAAATAAAGAGACTTGTCCTAGGTCACAAAGCTGTGATATTAAAGCCTGGACTTGAGCTCACGTACGTTTTCTCCTCCTCCAGCGCAAGTTCCTAGGCACTGTTCACAACATGAACAGTATCATAAAGAGGATTTTTTTTTCCTTTAATGACTATAACAACTTAAGAGCCCAAGTCAGATGCCCCAGCATTGGCTCTCCTACCCTTCTGGCCCTGGTCGTGTAGTTTTTCAGACCCCAGTGCTCTGTCAATGCATGGGTATAGAGCAGAAGTTCTCCCCCAGGCCCCAGCTTTATTTAACTATACGTAACTGATGTATATATAACATGTCGGTTGTATAAGTTAAAGGTGTGAGCACAGTTCCTTAATCTGCGATACACACAAGAATGCCCTAGTGAGTTGTGTAAAGTACTGAAGCTCAGATTCCAAACCAGTATAATTAAATCAGAATGTCGCATAAGAGATTTCTTCCTTTTCTACACCAACCACAGTGAGAATGCGTGAAGCTGGAGTTCAAGGTCGGTTCCTCCATCTCCAAATTCAGTGGTCTCTCTACTGCCGTATGTAAACACTAGTAGTCTCAAGAAATGAGCCCACAGTGACGCCTGGGCACCAATCACCAAAAAACTAGACTTTAGAGTAAAAGATGCAAGATGGTCAAAGTGGGCGGTTGCCGGGAAAATGTGAAGAGTTTAGGAGACAAGTTACATAGAAGTCGAACTAGAGAGAATGAATAAATGTGGATGGACCGGCTCACCTTTCCAGACATGGAGGAAATGTGCCCACCTGGAGCTCCCTCCTAGACTGAATACAAAAAGAACTGGCCCACAGAGCACTGCTTGACTGCACTGCATCTGTGGGAGCTGAAAGCTCTCAGATGAAACTTCCTTGATGATAATTACTGCTGGACAGAGACGTGTGCTCTGAGGCTGAGAATGGTTTGGGTAAAATTTTTGTACTTAATAAAGGTGTAGTATAAAACAGGGAATAAACCTAAATTAGAATGGGTAATAAAGTCCATTAACTAAAGTATTTTACTAGTCAAGCTAATGGATATCCCCTAGCTCCAAATTCACCTACCAGAAAATGACATGTCATAATGTCAAGTTATCCTGAGAAGTGGGGATCAGATTCTCTAATCGGCAAATGTGGAGGTCCCTTTTCATCACCTTCCAGTGACTGTTCACCGAGCCCTCTCCTTACCCCTCAAGTCCAAATGCAACAGGTGCTGCATCTCATGGGCTGTGGGATCAGAACCACTGGCAAGAGACTGGAGTTGGAAGCTCAGGTCAGAACTGCTGTGGGGGAAGTTATAGCTCAGTGGTAGAGCACGTGCTTAACATGCATGAGGTCCCAGGTTCAATCCCCAGTACCTCCATTAAAAATAAACAAAAACCTAATTACCTTCCCCACAAAAAAATTTTTTTTTAATAAAAAATTTTAAGTGTGAAATTGTCAAAAAAACCCAAAAACCAACTCAACAAGCAAACAACCAACCAAAAAAAGAACTGCCAAGGCAATTCTGGATATTAAGAGGCAAATCTTCCGGACATCCTGGCCTTGAATGTAGGGAGGATTATTGCTTCTTCCAGGGCTGAATCCAGGTAGAATCCCCCTCTCCAATATAATTTCTCCCCCAGATTTGATAGCAAGTTCTTGAAATTTGTCTCAAGCAGGTGAAGTGCAAGTTATGTCCCTATTTGAATATATTCTTTCTTCCCTTTGCAAATCCCCAACAAGAAAACTCTATAAATTCATAGATATATTTTCTTGACCTTTGCCAGGCCTGAGATAGGTGGGTTCTTTTTCTGGTTGGTGTCCAGCCCTAGCCCAGCTTCTGCAATGTGTAAGTTTCTCTGTCCTGGGTGAACAATTGCCTTTTGAAACAATTTTTATTGAAGTATAATCTATTTACAATGTTGTGTCAATTTCTGATGTATAGCATAATGTTTCAGTCATACATATACACACACATATTTGTTTTCATATTCTTTTTCATTACAGGTACTGCAAGATATTAAATGTAGTTCCCTGTGCTATCATTGCCTTTTATGTAGACTGCTACCCTGTATGGAATCAGCCCTAGAAATTAAAAAAAAAAAGATGTGCATAGCATTCCCACTTTGGGAGATAAAGACCAGAAGAACAAAAGTTGTAGGCAGACAACAATAGATGCTGTCAATTAGACTAGGTGGAGCTAAAAGCAAGTGAATGCTTTACTGAGGAAGATTAAACATAGTACAGGACAGAAAATGAGGCTGGAGGAACA
>NC_132988.1:92960000-93125000 GCF_048564905.1 Vicugna pacos
AGCCTGTGGACTGCATTTTCTTGGTTCAGGTGTCACTGCAGGCTTAGGCAGCTCTCAACTCTGCATGAGAGAGAGTGAATATACAGGGCTGGGGTAGGAACAACTCTCTTAAAAGAGTTTGCAGGAAGGCAGGCAGTGATTATCCTCTCTAATACATTTCTATAAATGAATCTCTTCTGCCTTTACTGTCATGAAGAAGTATTTGTCATAGTTTACTTTCTTATTTATTTTAATCATGTAAAACAATAGGAGGCTGATATCCCAAGCTTCATAATAAAAATACACTTTAATGTGATTGTTGAAAGTTTAATTACTCTGAAAATTCTTTCAGTTTTATAATCATTCATCATCCAAATATTAGCAACTTGAGGAAGGGCTGCAAAGTGCCCTTTGTATTAAATATAACTCCAAATAATTTCTCATTTTACTGTCACCATTAGAAAAAAATTATCATGGGGGCAGAATTTCTTTGATTTGGGGGGATGTAATTTCAAAAAATATTAAATTATAATGTATATAGTTTTTGAAATTTCTTGTGTTTGTCTTTTTTTTCTTTTGGACCTCAGGTGCCCTGAATTGTATTAATTATAATCCTTAGGTTATAAACACATCCCTCATTGCTCCATGGGTTGCTCTCATTTGTTCATTCATTCATTTATCATATAATAAACTTATGTGAAGCCACCACTCCACCCAAGAATAAAGCTTTAACAAGAATATATCTACCTATGCATTCATTCTCCCATCTTGTCCCACTGTGTTCCCTGAGTTCCCCTCCAGGGATAACCAACAACCTAAACTTTGCTTTTGAACTTTATAAACAGATAATCATATTATATCACTAAGATTTACCCATGTTTTTTATATCAGTAGTTTTTTTCATATTTCAAAACATTTAGTTTTAGTTTGTGTCCTTTCTCTGTAAACAATCCTTAATTTTGATAAAACAATTTTAAGAAAGTTAATATAATTAATAATGCAGGTAAGAGTTCACACTATAAGTTGAAGAGAGATGTGCTTGGAGTCTAAGATATCAGACAAAATTCAACTAAAATCTTTAAATTAGTATGACAAACAAGTTAATCACTAACATCTTGGTCATACTAGGCCAAAATGATTGAGACTTCACATTTTTTTGTCATCAATCATCTATAAAACACGTCAAATTCATTTTGTTCACTAGATAAGTATGCCATTATCCTATGCCTAAATATATTCAAGTTTTAGCCAAGATATCAGTGATATCTGGAAAAACACTAAAATAAATTAAAGTAACTTTTTTTGTTTCACAGTAATTATGATGTATTGTTAAAGTTTCTCTGTGACCAGAGGTACATGGAAGATTCAAGTTTTTAATTTGTGAAATTATTCAGGATAGACTTAGCTATTTACATTTTAAATTGAAAAGCAAATAAAGAATTTCAGATAAATAAACATATTTTTAAAAACTGCTTTAAATATCTGACATATTCTTGCATTTTTATCCGTTTGGTTGTATTTTTACCTTACTTCACTTTCACTGTAAACAGCTTTAGTCTCCTATTACCTCATTTCATCCTTTTAAACTACCACTCTGCTCAACATCTGCAGCATTCAGTGTGCACACTGCTTACCCTCTACCCTCATCTCCTGTCAATCACTCCTACAAACTCTGTATTCTAGAACTGCACTGGTCAATATAGTAGCCACTAGCCACATATGGCTGCTTAAATTTTTAGATTAATTTAATTTAACTTAAAAATTCAGTCCCCCAGTTGCAGTAGCGACTTTTCAGATGTTTTATAGTCACACATGGCTGGTGGCTACTGTATTTTGCAACGCAAGTGTGGAACACTGCCATTGTTGCAGCACCTTAGAGTTTGGATCTAGAATTTCTACGTTGGTAGTATAATTGAAATGAGGGGTCAGGGGTTTGTCCTAAAGCTGTGTAGGATGACATTTTGTACACAGATTGTATGCTTGTATGTGTGCATATGGGCGGGGGGAGCTGATGGAAATTATGTGAGGATAGAATAAGGCTCATGAAGCCAAGCCATTTTTTTATGAAATCATTGTTCTAATTATTTTCCCACCTTGTGGTTATCTCTATTAGCTATTGCTCTCCCCACAACAACTGCTTACCACAACAACTCACTCTCCAAGGCCCAACCTCAAAAGACCCTTCCTGTGAGAAGCTCCCATAGCACCTCTTTCCTAGGCTTCCAGGGAGTGTAATTCAAATCTCTGTTATAAAATAGGTGTTGGCAGGTCTAGCTCAGAGGTAGAGCACTGGTTTATCATGCAAGAGGTCCTGAGTTTGATCCCCAGTACCTCCATTAAAAAAACAATAAAATAAAACAATAAATAAACCTAAATTACCTCCCCCCCAAAATTAAAAAAATAAAATATATCACAGCCTTGCGAGTTATGATTTATTGTATGTCTCTGATTCTCCAGTAGACCCTGATCTTGTCAGGAGCAGAGACTTTTGTCTTTTTGTTTTCTAAATTCTTTCCCAGTTGCCAAGTACAACACCTTACCCACTGCAGGAGCTCAGTAACTGTTTTCTAAATTAACTTTCAAACAGCTTAGATTCTAAAGACATCCTGACCCTAAATCTGTTCTAAGCATAGTCCACCCTATGTCAGTTAGTGGTAACTTTATTCTTCTAGTTACATAGGTCTAAAACTTTGGATTCATCCTAGCTTTCTTGACTCCTCTCTTTTTCTTATACCACTTTTCATCACTTCCACTGTTACTACCTGGTCCTTATTACCATCTCCTCTTGGGATTTTTGCAGAGGTCTTATACTCGGTTACCCTACTTCTACCCTTGCATCTCTATATTGTTTTCAACCCAGTGACCAGAGTGATTCTTTCATTTTACACAGATTTTAAAAATTATGTAGAGCTTAGTAGGTGCCAGCTACTATTCTTAGGGTACTTCACAAATATTAAGTTATTTATTCTTCATAATGTCCCTCTGAGATAGAAATTATTATCCCTGTTTTACAGATGAGGAAAATGAAGCACAGAGAGTAAGTAATTTGCCCAAGGTTGTCTAGCTTACAGAACATAAATCATAGCATGTCACTTCTCTTTTTAAAACACTCCCCATCTCAGTCAAAGTACATGCCAAAGTCCTTCCAAAGGCCAAAGGCCTGAGAGGTTATATGTGACCTACATCACTCCTCTTCTCTACTTTATTTTCCTCCATAGCAATTTATTTATTTATTTCTATCTCTGCCCAAACAAATTAAGCTCCACCACAACATGCAGGGATTTTTGTCTCCTCCCTACTACAGATTTTTTTTCTCAGTGCCCAAAATAGCACCTTGTATAGTAGGCCCTATTTAAATAATTGTTGCATAAATGAATATACCTCTTCTCATTTACTGTAAGTGGAAACAAATGTTTAAGAAAGGAAGTAAAAACAGGAATTTTAGAATTCCTGAATTTTACAATAATATATTCACTCTATTTATGTGCTATGATCCTTAGAGCTTACTACCTTTTGAGTGTTTATAAGATCAAATAATATTAACAAACTAGGAAGTTGTATAAGATTAAAACTTATGGGTATATAAAAAAACCCCACTTAATAATGGGTAAATTACTTAGAGCAAGAATGAAAACAAGAAGTAATTATTCTTTAGTTATTTAAATGTGAGATTTATAAAAATCGTAAGTGAGAGGAAGAGCCTAAAAAGAGTACGTTTTGGTTGATTTAATAGTTTGGAGGAAGATTATCTTAAATGTATCCTGCTTGCAACTGTAAATGCCCAAGAACAAGGCACTGACTTTTGGGCAGAGTTCTAACAAATCCGCAATTGTTGTGTGTTAGATTCCCAGATAAATGCTCCTCTGTGTAACACCTGAAAAACAGTTTAGTGAGGTCAGTACCTGCAATATTTTAAAGATCAAGCAAAGGATGTGGAAAAGACCAACGGATATCATCAAGAATAATTTAAATAAATAACTGAATATCATTTTAAATTGTTAGTGGTCAGTTTCAAGAGCTGCATGCTATTTCATAGTATTGTGTTCTTTTTTCAACCTCATCTTCAGAAATTATGTATATGCTTCTTAGGTTCATTTGCTTCAAGTTTTTACTTTAAACTGCTCAAACACCACTGCACTAGTTTTTTCTTTAGATGAAGGAAAAAGTTATTCCTTGGTATCTTTAAAACTTTTTAAAAAATGAGTTATTTCATGTTCATAAGAATCATCTATCTAATTTGTAAACATGCTTACCTCTGGATTCCAGTCTCAGAGATCCTGATTTTCCAGGCTTGGGAGTGAAGCCCGAGAACCTGCGTTTCAGACCATTCCTTGAGAACTACTCGACTCTGCTATTTTCATATTTTGCAACTTTCAAAATATTAATTTTAGACATCCAAAGAGGGGAGGGCAAACTCTGGTGGCTGTCAGAAGGAACAAGAATGAGCAGCCCACGTTGTGCCATGTTGCAAAACTTTTCCTCAGTTTGCAGATCTTCTGTCCCTGGGGAGGAAATCAGTTCATTTTCACCAAGTAATTAACCGTTTTTCAACCATTTCCGTCCACGTCCCTCAGGATGACCTCCTCCCCCCAAAGTCATGAACTCATCTCCGTGGCGTAAGGTAAAGCTTGTTCTCCCTGCGTGCCTTCACACGACCGCGAGGACCGGATTCGCTTCCCGCCACCGGGGCTCCTCCTCTGCTCGCTTTGGGGTGGAGTCCTCCCGGAGGCGCTCCGCCCCGCAGGTCTTGGCGCCAACCGGGTGGCGGCGCTGTCTGGCCCGCGCGCGGCCGCCTCGGGCCCGAGGGAGGCGGAGGCAAGGCCAGCGGAGGAAGGGGAGGGAGCGAGGCGCGCTCCCTGCTCTCGCGTGCTCTCGCACCGCTCGCGTGACCGGCCGGTGTGTGCGCGAGGCGCCGGCTGCAGGGAGTACGGACGGCAGGACGCGCACCGCTGCGAGGGGCGTCCGGGTCCGGGTCGGCGGACCCGGCCGGCGCGAGGTGCGGGCGGGCGGCCCGCGGGGTCCCAGGCGGACACACGCGCACTCGCTCCCGGAGGAGCCTTCTCTGAGGCTGCTCTTCCTCGGCCAGACAGAGAGCGGCAGTGTCTCCCCGCCCAGCGCACACTCGCCCCGCGTCTCCCCCCGCGGCGACTGCTCCTCCTCGGCACCGCCAGCCCCAGCGCCGCTCCGGGGCGGGCGGCGGCGGCGGGACCCGCGGAGCCGCTTTGTGTGCAGCCCGAAGAGGGGCGGCGGCGCAACCACCTGACAGAGGCCCAGGCGCTCGATGCACCTTCCGCCCGCATGAGGAGGAGGTAAAGGCGGCGGCGGCTCGGCTCCCGCCCTCGGCTGGTGGAGGGAGGGGACGGAAGGGGAGATCGGAGGCGGGAGGGGGGGGCGGCGGGACCGAGGCCCGGCGGGGCTGCCCGGAGGTGCTGGTAAGGCCTCGGCGGCGCCGGACGGTGCCCAGTGGCTGGGGGCGAGAGAAGCCGCCAGGGTCCCTCAGCCGAAGTTGAAGGAACAAAATGTGAAGTGCGGAGCCGCGTCAGCCGCTTCCTGGCTTGGGGTTTGGGGTGGAGGGCGGCTTGTTTCCCCCTCCCGCGGGGGTGGGGGAGCGGGACACGGAGGGGCGGGAGCGTGGCGGGGACGCCGGGGGTCCTGGAGCTCGGCCCGGCAAGGGCGTTCGTACCCGGGAGCCACCACTGCGTGTGGGTCCGGTTAGCTCCCTAGTTTTGCGGCCTAAGCCGAGCCCTATAGGCCTCGCGTTTGCTTTCCCGGAGGGGACCGGCCGGGCGGGACTCGAGGCTTCTCTCTGACCGAGCGGGGGCCTTGGGGGCCTCGCCGGGCTTTCAAGGCCGCCAAACTTCGGACCTCGGTGCTTGGGGTGGATTTCATTGTGAAAGGCGGAATGGGAAACTCCTGCTCGGCGCTTCCCGCGGCCGCGGCGGCTGGTGCCAGGGAGCCCTGCGGGCCCGGGGTTGGCGGGGCCCGCGTGGGTGGGGGCGGCGCGGCGGCCACCAGGGTCCAGGCACCTGGAAGGAGCGGGTGGTGGGGCCCCGCCGAGTTCCTGGCCTCCACGGAGAAAGGGCCCTTTGCAGATTAGAGATTTTTGAAATGAAAAAAGAGGTTACAAAGTCGCCCCTTTCCCGCTGAACTTTTGTTTTCTGACCGATAGAGGCCGGTAGAGGACTGTGAAAGGAAAGTTGTCCCCCAGGATGGACTTCTCCACCGCGCAGCCCAAGCCTGCCACTGCCCTCTGTGGCGTCGTGAGTGCCGACGGGAAGATCGCTTACCCTCCGGGGGTAAAGGAGATCACCGACAAGATCACCACCGACGAAATGATCAAACGACTGAAGGTAAGCTTCTGGATGAAATGCTCACACTATAGACGTCTGTGTTAGGAGGAGTCTCTCCTGTGGTGTTACTGCTCTGCTGGGCCTGGCCTTTTAAGTTTCACCTACCAGGGTTTTTTAAGGTATCTTACGTCTTCTCTTTTCCCTCTGAGAGGTATTGTTGTATCTTGGCTTTATCATTGAATAATAATTTCAATTAGGGACATAATCATTATGGGAAAGTAGAAGAGGGTGTGTGTTCTTTTTTAATCTTACTGTTTTTCAAGTATGAGAATTCAAGTGTTTTAAAAGTTGTTCCTAGAAATATTTATGAGAATACTGTTTAGAGTAGCTTTCAATAGAAGGTAGGCAGTAATTTGCCTGGGAAGGTCCCTATTTTCATCAACTTCTGAGAAAATTGATTTAAGCACAAAAGGCATTTTCAAAATGATCACAATTTTCTAATATCCAGAAGCTTAAATATGTCTATACTATGTACTGACTTTTCAAAATTCAGACTTGGAGTAAGGTGATGATTTATGTCCATATGTTCAAAGGGGTTTTAAGAGAGTGTTATGGCTCTTTTTATAAGGTGTCAGCTTATTTATTTTAAGCATGGGGTCCTAACGTCAGGATTGTTAAGTTTCAGCCTTATGTAAGTCAATTTTTTGCTTTCTGTTGCAAAGACATAGATTGTAGCCACAGCCTGACAAAGTGCTTTCTTGTTAAGGGATCAGCTTGATGCAGTGGTTCTCAGCCAGGGCATCTTTGACCCCCAGGGGACATTTGGCAATGCTGAAGACATTTTGGTTATCACCATTGGGGCTGGATTGGAACAGGGCAAGACTGGAGATGGGGAGTCCAGCTAGGAAACTGTAGTCTAGGTGAAAGATTTTGAAACCTTGAATTAGGGCTATGAGAGTGGGAATAGAGAGATAGGGAATGATCCAAGAGACAGGTCAGAGTTAGAATCAAAAAGACATGATGGGAAGTGAGGGAAGAAACAATGTTGACAATGTTTCTACCTTGGGCAACTTGGTGAAATGCATTTTTAGGAAATGATCTTGCCCTTTTGGTCTTAGAACTTAGTGTTTAGTAGATGTTTACAATGTTGTTAGTGATTAATGAATATTTAAAGTATTCCTGTAGTTTATTTTTTAAAATATAATTGGATTTTGCAATTTGTTGCCCCTTTGGAAGGAATGGGATGTAATGCCTTCCATTAAAATAAGTCTGGATCCTAAAGACTGCACATGAATTAGGGTACTCAACTGATGCTTCTTAAGATTATACTGAGTGTTTTGAGATGATGAAATATGAATTATGAAATATAAAGCTGTTAAGTAAAAAGTTTATAGATTTTTACTGTTTTCATATTAAGAATATTAAAACGTTGAGTTCTAGCGATGGATAATCTGGCTTAAAAAGTTGTGGTTTTATATATATAACTTCCATCTGAAAATAGATTAAATAGCAGAAATACTGTTAACTATAAATGGACATATAACCAATGAATTCCAGCAATTTAAACAATATTTCACTGTATTTTTGATAATTTTTGTGTTCATTAGATGCTTATTTATGGGTAGATTTTGTAAGTTCAGTAGTTTATTGTTATACTATAGCAACAATGTTAAAGTGTTATATAAATACAAAGAGGGCTTAAAAGCAAGTAAAATCTTGGTCAGTGGAATTCAGAGATGTTTAGTCCATTCTATTCAGTTTTCAAGAATGGAACAAGCATTTTTTACAGTAGAACCATAATTTTAGAGTTAGAAGGATCCTAAAGTAAATTTTGAAACTTCCTTTATTTCTCAGATAACAAAAGTTAGACCCAAAGTGGTCAAGTAATATTTACCCAGATCAGTCATAGAGCAGGTTAGTGGCAGAGCCAGAGCAATAGCCTAATGTATATTTTTATTTTTATAGCTGCTTTCTTCTAAGGAATCTAAACTAAGTAGAAGAAGAAGTTGTGAATTTCATTATGTAGTTGAAAACAGTGAAGTGAAAAGAGAAAGGAATCAATGAGAGCTTGGTCTTCTGCAGAGAGATATATATATACGACAGCATTTTTTTTTTTAAACATTAGAGAGAAACTATTGTGATGCTTTGAAGCTTCCTTGAAAATAATTCTTAGACCATTTCTTTGGAAGGACTAAGACATACTTTTGTATTTTAGAAGTTTTAATTTCTGTTTTAAAGGAGCTGTGTTAAATATTTTTATGTCCAATCACACTGGCCTTCTGTCAGTTCCTTGAACATGCCTTGCTGATTGCTACCTAGACAGAGTCCAAATTCAGTTGCCCATATATATCCTTCCTCTCAGTTTACTTGTCATTCATTTGTTGTTCTTAAGGAAAGTTTCTTAGATCCCCTATTATATATTCTTTTAATTCCTTCATATTACTTATTATAGTTGTGATATTACAGTTATGCATATGTATATTTGGTTTTTCTCCCCAGCTTCTCTGTAAGCTTCATGAAAACAGGTACCATATCTGTTTACTTTTGTATCTTCCCAGTGCCAAGTTTAATGCCTGACACATAGTTAGATGCTCAACATGTATTTGTTGAATAAATGAATGATTACTTTGTATTAATATTGGATTAGAGAAATATTTTTATTTTTGGAATTGAAGGCTAATTTGCAAATATTTTGAATTGCAACTAAGTACTTTACTTGAGATGACATACTAGAGATGATAATACAGATATTTAGAATTTTAGAACTAAAAGGTAGTTAGAGGTTATTTGATTTCATTCTAATTTTCCAGTTGAATAAACTGAGTCTGAGAGGTTGTGACCAATCCTAGACACATAAAGCTGAAAACCATCATTAACAGTTTTGTTATTTAGATAAGTTACAAATATATATTAATTGACAGCATTGTTAAAAACCGTATAGAAGTAGGTTAGCTGTTTGGAAGGATAGCAAACATTTTAGTACCTATGTTACATTAAGCATCAAGATCTATAGTTCACTCATATTGTCCCTCCTATTTAGTTCAGGATTCTGAAACTAATGGATGGGTCATGCCTGATAAGTTTTATAACATATTCAAAATACATCTGTAAACAGTGTTGTACAAAGTTCCATTAAGTGCTTCTGCCCATAGTTTGTTACACACACTCTGTCTCAGATCATGTATTACAACAAAGCTATGTGCCACTTACTTTTGTTTCTTTCTTTCTTGCTAGTTTGGAAGTGGGAGACTTTGATAAGCTTCGATTTTTAGAGGAAGAGATAGGGAAGATGAAATTTGTTTCTTATATCCATTTGTTACTACCTGCTCTCAGAGTTCAATGCCCCACACAGTTCTGTAGCTACGACTCCATACCTGAATCTACCATATTCATTCTGTCAGAGAATCAAATCAGAATACTATCTTGGTGCTAAGAGTTAGGAAAGATTAAATAATAGAGTTTTATTTTTCTGAAAATGTCCCCCATTTTTCTCCCACCAGGTGTTACTTCTGCGTTTGCTTTGTATTTTTCTGTAATCCTTTTCTTTGTTTCAGCCACTCTCCCACTTTCCCACACTCTTACTTCTGTTTTCTATAGTCTGGCCTATTGGATAGTTTAGTAGGAATTAGGGTGTGGTGGTCTTAATTTAGGTAGGGCATCTCCCTTTTCTCATCAAACCTAGGTTGGAAGAGGGGCTGAATAGATTAGGGGCAGGAAGGCCATGAATTCTTTCCTTTCCTTCCCTTCAGGTGGACCCCAGAAATACTTAATTTGGTTTTGATTATTTTCACATTCATAAGTGATTTTTATTTATCCCTAATTGCTACATAGTATGTTAAATTATACATATAATTCTATATATAATTTCAATTCTGAATTTTGTTTATGTATTTGATTTTAATATTTGTATTGATGCAGGTGTTTCTACTAAAAATTTAAAAATTAGATGAAGAGGCAAGATATCTTAAAATGAAGTCTTAACATATAGCCAATATACATTTGTAAAGTAATGCTTAGCACAACACAATTCTTATTTTAGGCTTCCATTTTTGTAGAGGAACTGTTCTGGTTATCAGTTGCTGTGTAATAAACTAGCCCTAAACCTAGTGGTGTAAAACAGCAACTTTTAAAACATTTATTACAGTAAAATACATACAACACAAAATTTACCATTTTAATAATTTTTAGGTGTGTAGTTCAGTGGCATAAGTACATTCACATTGTTGTGCGGTCTCATCACTGTCTACCTCCACAACGCTTCCATCATCCTTAACTGAAACTCTGTGCTCATTAAACTGTACCTCTCTATTTTCCCCTTCCCCCAGCCCAGGCAACCACCTTTCTGGCTTTCTGCCTCTATGAATTTGACTACTCTGGGAGCCTCATATAAGTGGGATCATACAATATTGGTGTTTTTGTGACTGGCTTACTTCATTTAACATAATGTCTTCAAGGTTCATCTATATTGTAGTATGTGTCAGAATTCACTTCCTTTTCAAGGCTAGATAATATTTCATTGTATGTATATAACACCTTTTGTTTAAACTTTCATCCTTTGATGGGCACTTGAGTTACTTCCACCTTTTGCCTCCTGTGAGCAGCTTTTCTTATTATCTTAGTGTTTTGTGGATCAGAAATTAAGGCAGGGCTTGGCTTGATTATTTTACTCCACAGTGCTTACTGGGCTCACTCAGTGGTACTCAACTGGTGATTAGACTGGTCTAGAATATACATACTGGCTTCTCTCAAACACTTGGTGGCTAGGTAGGAAAAACTGAGCGACTGGACTTAGCTGGACCCTTTTTCCTGTCTGTGATGTAGTGTTAGGGCTTCTCCATGTGGCCTTTCCAGCAGAGTAGTTATGTTCAGGGTTCTAAGACACCATGGAGGAAGTTGCCAATACTTTTAAAGATGACTCAGAATCAGCAGTGGCACTTCTGCATTATTCTTCTACCTTACTTTACTGGTTAAAATAGTCATAGTCCAGGTCACATTCAAGGGAGAAAAATCCAATCTACTTCTCAATGGAAGAAGTAGGAAAGAATTTGTAGCTGTCTTTAATCTACCATAGGAGCACTCATGACAAGTCAAAGCATATTAACTCTACACTTTGTAGTTACATCCATACGTTTGAGAAAGATTTACTCTCAAAAACAGCAGTATATATTTGCAGCTAATTTGCTAGATTAGTAAAATTTATTTTAAATACTGTAAGAAAAAAGTTGGGAATTTTTTTTTTCTAGAATGTAATTTTTATTTATTTATTGTTTTGTTTTGTTTTTTACATTTTTTTATTGAGTAATAGTTATTTTAAAATGTGTCAAATTCTAGTGTAGAGCACAATTTTTCATACATAAACATGTATATATTCATTGTTACATTTTTTTTCACTATGAGCTACCACAAGATCTTGTATATTTTTCCCTGTGCTATACAGTATAATCTTGTTTATCTATTCTGCATTCTAAAATCCCAGTCTGTCCCTTCCCACCTCCCACCCTCTTGGCAACCACAAGTTTGTATTCTATGTCTATGAGTCTGTTTCTGTTTTGTATTTATGTTTTGTTTTGTTTTGTTTAGATTCCTCATATAAGCGATCTTGTATGGTTTTTTTCTTTCTCTTTCTGGCTTGCTTCACTTAGAATGACATTCTCCAGGAACATCCATGTTACTGCAAATGGTGTTATGTTGTTGGTTTTTGTGGCTGAATAGTATTCCATCGTATAAATATACCACATCTTCTTCATTCAGTCATATGTTGATGGAAAAGTTGGGAATTTTTAATGTGCTAATTAGGGGGAAATTATGGGGGAGGCTCATGATTTGATCGTAGAACCTGTTTCTTACATTATTTGAATTTTTACTGGAGAGTATTACCAGCTGATCATAATGATGCTTTCTCCCACCTTTTTTTTTTTTTTTAACTATTTCAACTTTTTATTTTGTGACATTTCAGACCTCTAGAAAAGCTGGAAAAATTATACCTTCAGCACTATATTCCTGTATCCCTTCACTGAGATTCACCAGCTGTTAACATTTTGTCACTTTTCTTGTTTTTATGTGTCTCCAGCACCCCCACCCCACCCCTCCAACACACATAGAGGGAAACAGATGTATCACACTTCTTTGTTTGAGAGTTATTTGCAGACACTAAGTAGTAGTAGACATTCTACTTTTGAATGCTTCAACAATCTTCCTAGAGCAAGAGCATTCTCCTACTTTATCACAAATATCATTATCATACTCAAGAAATTTAACATAGATACAGTAATATCTATTGTACTGACAGTAAAATTCCCTATTACCCTAAGAATGACTTTTTTCCCTCCTCTATCCAAGTTCCAATATGGGAACACTTGCATTCGTCATGTCTCTTTCATTTCCTTTAATCTAGAAAGTCCTTTAATCATTTTTGGAGGGGTGGGTGGAGGTGTCATTCATGATGTGACAGTTTTTGAAGCATTTGTCTTATAGGAGTTCCATAATCTGTTTTGTCTTATTTCCTCATGTTTAAATTTAGATTGAACCTTTTTTAGCAAGTATGCTATACAACTGATGTTGTTTAGTTCCCTTTGCATCATCATATCAGGAGACATATAATATCATTTTGTCCTCTTGGCTAAGCTAAGTTTGATCACTTGGGTATAGTTGGCCAACTCTCTGCATTGTAAAGAGTTTGTAATTAATAAGTAATGGTCAAAGTAATAAATAGTTTGTAAGAGTAGCTTGTTTTCCAACAACTCTTACTCAGCTGTTTTAGCATCCACTTTTAGATTTGTTTGCAGTTCTTTCTGTCCCATTAAGGTTGTATAGAGAACCGTGCCTGTTACTTGAATTTAAATTCTTTTGCCTGAGTGGTTATCCGTTTTTATATAGTTGGTTTATTTTTTTCTGTTTGTATTCAATTATGTGTATTTGTTGACTCTTTTCATTTGTACTGACAAATACAATTTTTTTTTTTTGGTTAAATGTGGTAAGAAAAAAAAGCATGATTTACCATCTTTGACATTTTTAAGTGTACAATACAGTGGTGTTAACTATATTTTCAATACAACAGATATCTAGAACGTTTTTATATTGCAAAACTGAAACTCTGTACCCACTGAAGAATTCATCTCCTCCTCAGCCCTTGGCAAACACCATTCTGCTTATTTCTAAGAGATTGACTACTTATAAATGTGGAATCTGTGGTATTTGTCTTTTTGTGACTGGCTTATTTCACTTAGCATAATATCCTCAGGGTTTATCTATGTAGTGTATTTGACAGGATTTCCTTCTTTTTAAGGGCTGTATAATATTCCACCGTGTATATCTACCACATTCTCTTTATCCATTAATCCATAATGAAAATTTAGGTTGCGTCCACCTCTCAGCTATTATGAATAATGCTTCAATGAACATGGATGTGCATATGTCTCTTTGAGATCCTGTTTTCAATTCTTTTGGACACATGTTGCTGAGATTGCTGAATTATATAATAATCCTATTTAAAAATTTCTGAGGAACCCCCCTCATACTGTTTTTCATAATGGCTGCACCATTTTACATTCTCACCAGTAGTGGCCAAGGATTCTAGTTTCTCCATATCAATGGTTATTTTCTGTGTTTTTGATAGTGGCCATCCTAATAGGTATGAGGTAATATCTCATTGTGGTTTTGATTTGTAGTTCCCTGATGATTAGGGATATTGATCATCTTTACATGCTTGTTGACCATTTGTGTATTTTATTTAGAAAAATGTTTATTCGAGTCTTTTGCCCATTTTTTAATCAGGTTACTTATTTTATTGTTGAGTTGTAGGAGTGCTTGTATTCAGTTTTAGGGATTACTCTGTTCATTCTTTTTATTTAATTTTACATAGTTCAAGAGTCAGAACTATAGAAAAACTTAGACTTCTGAGAAGTCTAATTTCCATCCTTGTCCCTTCTTCATTTCCACATACCTACTCACTGTAGATAATCGTTTTCATTAGTTTCTGGTTTATCCTTTCTCTCCTTTGCCCTTACTTTTGAAAAATAGACTACTATATGTACTCATTTGTACTTTGCTTTTTCACCCAGTGTATCTTGGAAATCACACCGTATCTGGAAATCTTTTTTTATTCTTTTTCATAGTGTTACAGTATTCTAAGTTTAGATGTACCATAGTTTATTCAACTAGTCTCATTGTTGATTTGAGATTGCTTATAATATTTTGCTATCGAAAAAAATGCTCAAGTGAATAAGCTTGTTCACACATTCTTGTGTATTTTTGGAAGTGTCTGTTTAGGGTAAATTCCTAGGAGTGGGATTGTTAGGCCAAAGAGTGAATTTATGAGTGATTTTGTTGGAGGTGGTCAAATTCTACTCCATATGGATTGTATTATTTTATACTTCCACCAGCAAGTATAAGACTGCACAGCCTCTCAATACTGTATCATCAAGTAATGCCTACTTTTAAAATGGCAGATTGGCAAATTAATATGTTGCAAAAAAAGCCATTTTATTGCCTCATGACAGCAAGAGTTCTTTATGAAAATGATTAAATATAGTGCTGTGTTGAAGTTCAGAGAGGTAAGAACCCTATTTAGATTTCCTTAAAAACTCAAAAGGAATTAGTGATTTTTTTTTAGTTTGTTTAAAAAAATGAGGGTGGGGTGGAGATGAAGACAAAATTATTGTAACATACATAATGTTGAAGTCATCAAGCCTCACTTGGGGCTTAATTCAAGATCTTGAGTTTAAAAGAAATTAGGTGAAGGCTTATTAAAAATCATACATGAATAAACGGCATTGACATGTAGAAATAGCAGTGCCATGATTTATTTTCCCAGTATCAGAAATCTGTAGATGTCCAAAAGAAAAAACTAATTGGTGCTCACATTAAGTTTAAGGACATTTAATGAATTTTGTTCCTGGTAGCTTCTGTTTTCGGAGTTAATTGTTCAATTTAAATACTACTTTGGCTGAGATTGTTGGCACATGGAAGTATGTTCAGTTGAGTTCCCTGGTCAGAAAGATAAAATGAGTGTAGTTTATAGATGATATAAAAGCCTAACAAATTTTTATTTGCTGAAGACAACAAATAGAGAAGTTTCTAGGTAACTGTTGCAATAGAAAGCTGAATGCAAACATAACAAAGGAGTTTATTAAATTTCTTTCCCTTGCTGTTGGCATTTGGTCTTTTGCATTAATGCAGAGCTTCCCAACTCGTATGCTTCTACACAGTTAGAGGAATGCCTGAATATAAAGTTCCTCTCATTTGGACATTGCAGATATTATATCGTTTTTTGTATATTATGTAATATTTAAAAGTTGGGAACTGTCATATGTGTGTTGTTTTTTATGTTATAAGATTATCATTAAGATCAAACACTTAAAACTTTCTGTCAGAGTAGGGGCACTATGATTGGTGCTGATAAAACTAGTCCTTAAATAGCATGAGTCCCTTAGAAAACTGGATTTATACTAGAAATAACATTGGAATGGATTTTGTTTATATGAAGGATATTTGAGATTATCATATAACTTATTGTAGTTAAGTGCCAGTTGTATGCTAGGATTGTATCTGTTTCTTTGGATAAAGAGATACTAAGAATTTTGGTGGTCAAAAGTTTCACGGGGAAGCTGACATTTGGACTGAGAGTTGAAGGCTTAGACTTTGGTAAGCAAAGAGGCTGCAGAACATTACAAACAGCTGAATAGCAGGGACAAAGACTGAGAGGCAGAAGTGTGCTTGGTGTGTCTGAAGAAAATAAGTAGAATAATTTTGCTAGAGCTCAAGCATCTTAGAGAGTAGTTGGGAGAAAAAAGAGGAAGATACCAATGAAATTGTTAAAATCTTTAAATGCCAAAGAGAGGAATTTGAATTAAAAAAAACAAACAAAAAACCTCAGAGCTGAAGAGTGATGTGTCTAAGTTGTGGTTTTACATGATCAGTAAAGCTAAGTGACCAAGGAGTTTCTTAAACACATGAACACCACCTTTTCTTTGATGCCAATTTGTGGGGTCTTTTTATCCTCATGTCCAGACCAGATAGCATTTTGGTTGAACAATAATTCATTTCTAATTGATACTGTCTGAATGAATCTGTTAGTTGCTAAGAGTTTAGTCATATGACACTTAAGGCTGTGGAAGAGTAAAATTTAAGAGTGGTTAGTAGAATTTTATGTACTAGATTATTACAACATGAACTGGATTTTTATTATATATATTCAATGCATGTTTTTCCAAAATTTCCTAATATTTCTATGGTAGGAGTTCAAATAAACATTAATAGTAATTTGATGCCAAATTATTTTGTTTAATACTTGAAAATTTAAGTTCAGTGGCCATGTGTAATTTCCTGTGTTTGTTAATTGAATATCCTTCATCTAGCCACTGTAAAGTAAGTAGAGGTGAATTTCTCATCTGCAATAAGAAAATCATGGAATAAGTGTTTAACTTAAGATTCATAGAGTCAATATATATAAGAAGACTACTTTGTTTCTGCCAGAAGTTTAGAAAATGGTTTTCTTGAAGTATATACCTAAATAGCTTTGAAGAAAGTGATAAAAATCATCAGGCAGTAATAAAATGAAAATTACTCTTGGAAGTAATGTTATCTAATTGTATCTACTATATTCAGCTCTCATCCTTTAGTTGATATCTTAATCAGTTTTTTTTTGGATTATAACGTACTGCTGCTATCTCAGTTGTTTCTATTTTTCTATACTTCTTTGTTTATTGTTCAGTTGTTAGTGCTTTCTTTTTAATGGACTTATTTTTTAATAGCAGTTTTAGTTCACAGCAAAATTAAGTGGACAGTGAAGTTCCCAGCAACCCCACCCCATCTCCTCCCTATCACATCCAGCACCAGATTGATGTTTGTTACAATTGATGAATCAACATTAACATGTCATCATCACCCAACATCCATATCCCTATTTTTTAAATTTTCATTAACCAATATAGCATGAGTACATCCATTTCAGTAAGTAATCCTTTAAAACATATATATATACATATACATATATGTACATATACATATATATATACATATATGTATATGTATATATATATATTTTTTTAGGGATCTATTTAGAAAAGTTTTAGTTTCACAACAAAATTGAGAGGAAGGTATAGAGATTTCCCCTATGTCTCCTTATCCCACACATGTATAGCCTTCCCTTATCAATGTCACTCATCAGAATGGTACATTTGTTACCAACAATGGACCTACACTGACATACCATAGTCACCAAAAGTTCATATTTTAATTTAGGGTTACTTTTGGTATTATATGGGTTTGGACAAATGTGTAATGACACATATCCATCATTATAATAACATTTTCACTGCCCTAAAAATCCTCTGTGTTCTGCCTATTTATCCCTCCTATCTTCCTATATATATTTTTTTAGCATGGAAAATCCCAAATGTTTGTTGTTTATGTACCAACATAACCCAGAAGTATTGCAGGTTTGGTTCTAGACCACTACAATATAGTGAATATCAAAATGAAGCAGTAATGAATTTTTTGGTTTTCCAGTGCATATAAAAGTTATGTGTACACTATACAGTTGCCTATTAAGTGTGCAGTAGCATTATGTAAAAAATGTGCATATTTTAATTTTAAAATGCTTTATTGCTAAAAGATTCTAACCATCTGAGCTTTCAGCAAGTCACAATCTTTTTGCTGGTTGAGGGTCTTGCCTCAATGTTGGTGGCTGCTGATGACAGGGTGATAGTTGCTGAAGGTTTGGGTGGCTGTGAAAATTTCTTGAAATACGACAGTGAAGTTTGTCACGTTGATTGACTGTTCCTTTCATGACTCTTTTCTTTCACAACTCTTCCTTTCATGAACGATTTCTTTGTAACATGCAATGCCGTTTGATAGCATTTTACTCACAGTAGAACTTCTTTCAAAATTTTGAGTCATTCCTCTGAAACCCTGCACTGCTTTATTAACTAAGTTTATGTAATATTCTAAATCCTTTATTGTATTTTCAACAAGCTTTATAGCATCTTCACCAGGAGTAGATTCCATCTTAAGAAACCACTTTGTTTGGTCATCCATAAGAAGCAGCTCCTCATCTTTGAATATCATAAGCTTGCAGCAATTCAGTCATATCTTCATACTCCATTCTAATTCTAGTTTTCTTACTATTTCTACTACATCTGCAGTTATTTCCTCCACTGAAGTCTTGAACTTTTCAAAGTCTTTCGTGAAGGTTGGAATCAGCTTCTTTCAAACTCCTGTTAATGTTGTAATTTTGACCTCTTCCCATGAATCACCAGTGTTCTTAATGGCATCCAAAATGATGAGTCCTTTCCAGAAAGTTTTCAGTCTACTTTGTCCAGATCCATCAGAGGAATCACTATCTATATCAGCTTTGGCCCATGAAATGTTAATATTGTCTTAAATAATAAAACTTGAAAGTCAGAATTACTCTTTGACCCATGGGCTGCAGAATGGTTTGTTGGCAGGCATAAAAACAAAATTAATTGCATTGCACATCTCCATCAGAGCTTTTTGGGTGACCAGGTGCATTGTCAATGAGCAATAATGTTTTGAAAGTTTTTTTTTTTTTCTTAGCAGACGAGCTCAAGAGCGGGTTTAAAATATTTAGTAAACCATTTTGTAAACAGATGTGCTGTCATCTAGGCTTTGTTGTTCCATTTATAGAGCACAGGCAGAGTAGAGTTAGCATAACTCATAAGGGCCCTAGGATTTTCAGAATGGTAAATGAGCAATGGCTTCAACTTAAAGTTGCAAGCTGCATTAGCCCCTAACAAGAGAGTCAGCTTATCTGTTGAAGCCAAGCATTGACTTTTCTGTAGTTACAAAAGTTCTACTTGGCATCTTCTTCCAATAGAACGCTGTTGCATCTGTGTTGAAAATATGTTGTTTAGTGTAGCCACCTTCATAACTATCTTAGCTAGAGCTGCTGGATAATTTGCTGCAGCTTCTAAAATCAGCACTTGCCATTTCTCCTTTCCTTTATGTTAGGAGACAGTTTCTTTCCTTAAACCTCATGAGCCAACCTCGTCTAGATTCAGATTTTTCTTCTGCAGTTTCCTTTCTTCTCTCAGCCTTCATAGAATTGAAGAGAGTTAGGACTTTCTTCTGGATTAGGCTTTGACTTAAGGAAATGTTGTGGTTGGTTTGATCTTCTATTCAGACCACCAAAACTTTCTCCACATTAGCAATAAGGCTATTTCACTTTCTTATTATTCATGTGTTGACTGGAGTAGCACTTTAAATTTCCTCCAAGAACTTTTCTTTTGCATTCAGAACTTGGCTAGCTGGCACAAGAGACCTAGCTTTTGTCCTGTCTTAGCTTTCCACATGCCTTCCTCACTAAGCTTAATTATTTCTAGCTTTTGATTTAAAGTGAGCAATGGGCTACTCTTCCTTTCACTTGAAGGCTTAGAGGCCATTGTAGGATTATTAATTAGGCTAATTTCAATGTTGTGTATCAGGGAATAAGGAGGTCCTAGGAAGGGGGTGGGGGCAGGCAGCAGCCGCCGGTTCCTGAAGCAGTCAGAACATACACAACATTTATTGATTAGATTCATAGTCCTGTATGAGTGCAGTTTGTAGCACCCCAAAACAATTACAATAGTAACATCAGAGATCACTGATCACCGATCACTGTAACAAATATAATAATAGTGAAAAAAGTTTAAAATATGGCTAGAATTACCAAAATGTGACAGAGAGACATGAAGTGAGGAAACACTGTTGGAAAAATGGCACCATTAGATTTACTTAACACAGAGTTGGCACAAACCTTCAATTTGTTTAAAAAAAAAACAATATCCACAAAGCACAATAAAATGAAGTGCAATAGTGGGGGGAAGGTATAGCTCAATGGTGGAGTGCATGCTCAGCATGAACAAGGTCCTAGGTTCCCTAGTACTTTACATTAAAAAGTAAATAAACAGATAGATGTAGATAGATAGACCTAGTTACCACCACGCCCCAAAAAACAACAAAAAAAGTGAAGGTCAGTAAAATGAGATACACCTGTATTGCTTATGTTCTTTATAGAAGTTAGAACTATTATCCTCTTAATATTTCCTGATTTGAGCTTTTCTTGGTTGGCCAAGGTAGAGCTCTGAGTACCAAATTTACTCATTTTAAGCGGATGAAGAAGATTTTAAATCTTGAAGATAATTAGCATGCTTTAACCTAGATTAGCAGTTCTCAAACTTTTAGAATTCTTAAATTTCATCTGATGTTTTTATTAATACTCAGATACCTGGTAATTTCTCCCTCCCCTAAGCCGATTTACTAGTTTAGAAATGGGCTCAATTTCTGCATTTTTTCCCTCCCCCCCCTTTTTTCCCCTCATTTTAAATAAGCCCTTCAGGTGATCTTGATACAAAGAATATGCGCTGAGAATCCCAGAAATTTATTTTACTTTCCTTATTGCTAAATTTCCTATTAACTGTTCTCAAAAATTTTGTTTAAAAATGACTTGTAAAATTAGTTATAGGATGTTTTACAGTAAGTTTAAATTCTGCCCAGAAACAGTTTAAATTATTCCCCAATTATTTTAAACTTAGCTCTACCCTGAAAACATTTGAATTTATTTGGAAGGCATGCAACTATATATACCATGACCTCTTTTACTTTATCTGGTGGCAATCTATTATTTAGAACTCTATTAATCTACATTTCTGTTACATAGTTTAACTAGTAGTTTTTAAAATGTAATTTAACAAAAGTAGTCTCTAAAATTAATGGCTTACAAGCACTTGCATTTGGGGTTATTTACTTATGAAAGCAGACATTCTCGGTTTCCAAATGAAATCTCATTCCATCCTAGTCTTCCTAATTTGAGCTGACTGTTACAAATACAGCATGTTGGAATTTTTTAAAAATTCAAGTTGAATTGGAAGTATGTGTAAATTTACTAATAAGAGTTTTACTTTTTCTAAAACAGGAGGGTTCGTAAACATTGATCTGTTTTGCATTTTCAATAGTGTGTGGTATTCCAAGACTAATCATTCTTATTTACATATGTGATGTGATTGCTGCCAGACTTCTGAATTATTAAAAATAAAATATTTTTGTGGCTTTATTATTTATCACTTTACTTTTAATTATTTGCAAATTGGCAGTGTTTGAAATATAATTAATTAGAACATTTCAAATGGTAAATTGCCCTATTCCCCTAGTAATAGAGATTACTTTCTTCTTTGGCTGCTCTCAGGATTTCCCCCTTTTTTGACTACAATGTGCTTTTTATGTTTTTCTTTGTATTTATTTTGTTTGCTCTTCTCTTAAGTTTCTTAGATGTAAAATTTATTTTTTAGTATTTTTGTATACTCAACCTTTATCCCTTCAAATATTTCTTCCATATTTTTTCTTCTACTGTGCTTCTAGTCTGTTTGATAGTTTCCATTTCTGTGCTGAAATTCCCCATTGTTAATGCATGGTGTCCTTTTCCCATTATATCTTTTAATGTATTAATTATAGTTATTTTAACATACCTGTCTAATAGCTTTTGCACTTGGGCCAGTGCTAAGTCTGCTTCTGTTGACTTATTTATCTCTTTCCCATACACTGCCTCCTGTTTTTGATTGAATGATGGACATATATATTAAAAAAACAACAGTAAAGACTGAGGTAGATAGCATTTATGCACAGAAATAAACATATCTTTTCTCTTGTCAGGTTGTTGGTGTGAGGGATTAAATCAATTCTTATCTGGTTGAGCTGGATTTGCTATATTTTACTTTATCATGTGTGTATGTGTATGCATACACCTGCCTATCCATCCTGTTTTTAAAATGTATTTCAGAGTAAGTTGCATTCGTCAGTATACTTCATGGTATTTCTTTCTCTTTGATTTCACTGCAGTTTCACAGCAGTTTCACTGTGATGCCCTGAGGTTTGTGTTTCCCTCATACTTGTCCTGCTTTGGAATCACTGAGCTTCCTGGATCTATAAACTTATGTCTTTCACCAACTTTGGGAAATTTTTGGTCCATTATATCTTCAGGGTTTTTTTTTGTTTGTTTGTTTTTTTCTTCCCCCTTTCTCTTCTCTTTCAACAATCCACTTATACATATGTTAGATTCTTTTTTATATTGCCCTCATGTCACTGAGGCTCTGTTACTTTTTTCGGTCATTTCTCTCTGTTGCTCCTCAAATTTGATTCCTACATGATTTGTTCTCAAATTTACTGACTTTTTCTTCTGTCATCTTCAGCCACAGGTACAGCCTGAAAAATATAAAGTCACAGGGACATGGGAAATGATCTACATGGCATTAACTGTGTGTGTTTCCTCTTTTTTAAATGTGTAATTTTTTACATGAAGTTCATAAACCTTAAGTGTAACATTTTATTAACTTTTATGTACATATACACATGTAGCCATTATCCAGATCAAGATGCAGAGCATTTGTGGCACTCCAGCAGGCTGCCTTAGGTTCCCTTCCCCAGAAATAGATACTCGTCTGATCTTCATCAACATACATTAATTTTGCCATCAAATTCATATAAATGAAATCATGCAGTCTATACTGTTTTGTGTCTGACTCTTTTGCTAAGTATTATGTCTGAGATTCATTCATAGTTTTTGAGTTGCAGTGATTCTTTTCATTGTGTGAATATATTGGTTTATTTTTCCATACTATTATTGATAGATATTTAGGTTAATAGTTTTTTGCTTTTATGAATAACACTTCTATGAACAGTGTCTGTGGTTTTTGGTAGAGGTAAGGATTCATTTATCTTGGGTATTTACCCAGAATTGGTAGATTTTTTTTTTTCTATGAAGGGCCAGATAGTAAATACTGTATGCTTTGTGGGTCAGGAGGATATTGTATAGGTGCTTACACCATAAGAACAATTTTTTTTTAATTCAAAACGTAATAACAATTCAGTAAATTTTTTTTAATGCAGGTCTGCTGATGAGAAGAATGGAATTCTTTAGGGGAGAAGGTGTGGAAGTAACATTTTACTTAATTGGGGTTCAAAGTCACAGTTCCCTGTTACCAAGGTTTATTTCAGATGTTCACCTGTTAATGTTGATCTGTAATGAAATGTAGTGTATTTCATTTGAAAATATTTTTTCACATAAATACTCCCAAACATTAATATCAGTTCATGAAAATATGATTTTAATTGAGCATATTCATTGCTTAGAAAGACGTTTATAGAATTCTTTTATATTCTTCTCTTGATGATTGCATTTTAGCATTTCATTACATTGCAGATTAATAGCTTCCAATTGAAGGGTTAGATGGAAGTTCTCAACTGCAATTTGAAATGGACTTTAAAATGTGGAAATTTTCTGTGCGTATGCACTGAGATCCTAAAAATTCTGCTGGAATTGCAGTTTGTGCTTGGAAATGCAGATCTCAGTTTTTGTTGTAACTTTTGGCAGCACAGGAAGAAGGAGCTTGACATTTCTTGTGATTTAGTGGATAGATGTTACTTGTTGAAGTTTCACATTTATATGGTTAACAGCGTTCTAGTTGCAGTTTGAATTCATTGAGAAACCACACCTGCAGCCAAAGCTACTTTCTAAAGTCATTTGTTTAAAATATTAACAACAAATACTGTCAATTAAGGGATGATGAGTGCTGAAAGAAGCTAAAGACTGCTAGAGTGACATTCATGGGAAGAGTAAGAAAAACAAGAAGGAAGTCCCTTTTTCTTCTTCCTGTCTTCTAATCACTCTTCCTATCAGAGAAGTCTGGGCAATGCATTTTCCAGAATCCCAATCTCAACTTCAGAGAACAGTGTATAAAAGGGTGGATTTGGGGTTGAGAGACACTATGTAAATAATTAGCATACTATTCTGATATTTGAACTTCCATAGAACTAGGATAATTATTTCATGTTTTCATCTAACAAGACACAGCTAACGTTCTTTTAAAAATGAGAATATTCTCACCTCTTTCCAGATGGTCTCAATAGGCATGGTATGTAATCCCTAGGTGACAAATAGCCAGTTCTGGATGATGTTAATTGCTTTTTTAGTTAAAACACTACTCCATCTGAATAGTCTAACTCAGGGGTAACTCAGAGGTTGGCACACTTACGGCCTACAAGCCAAATCTGATCTGCTGTTTGTTTTTGTAGGCTTGGAAGCAAAGAGTTGTTTTTCTGTTAAGTGGTTGAGGGGTGAGGGAGAGCAATCAAAAGAATAATAATATTTGGTGATACCTGAAAATTATATGGGATTCAAATTTCATAGGCTGTAAAGCTCTGTGGGAACACAGCCATGCTCATTTCTTTACATATTGTGTGTGTGTTACTGCTTTCATGCTGCCACAGCAGTTGAGTAGTTATGACAGAAACTGCATGGCCTGCACAACCCAAAACATTTACTTTCTTGTCCTTATAGAAAAAGTTTGCCAATCCCTAAACACGTAAATTAGAAACCACCACTGACAATCTCTGTCTAAAATAACTAGGAGGAGAGAGGAGGAAAGGAAGAATAACTTAGTTAACACAGACGTAAACAAGCAGGGACAATAGGATTCCATCGCTGCTTATAGACCTCATTTTTATATTGGTCATAGAGCCTTAATTTCATTCTTCCACAGTCCATTCTGTTTCTTTCGCCTTCACTTAGTTCTTCAGCCAGGCTGGTCAGGTTTTGTTTTGTTTTTAACTTGGTAGGTTGTCCTTACCTTCATTCTGAATGGGTCTAACTGAAGCCCTTAGGGATTTTGACTTTATTAAGACACTGTCCTTTCCTACAAACTTTGAATATTTATTGCATGCAGAAATCCTAAGAAGTGCCTTAGCTATGGAGAGTGTGGTGATAGTTCACAATAGGATGAATGCAGGAATTAAGAGTAAATTGAAACCGTTGAAATGGTAATAGGCAATTTGCCATGGCTACAATCTCTAAGAGTATTATTTTTATTCTATAATTGTGTTGGAATTTTTTAAAAAGCCACAGCTTATTTTTTATCACCAGTGGTTTGAGAAATACTGTACTAGCCCATCTGCTGAGTTCCAGACATATTCCTTCCTGTCCCTATTACATAGTAGCAACCTAGTTTTCTCATAGTTGGGATGAGTCACACCAGCCATTATACTAAAATCCTTTTTACCTGTTGTTTCATTGGCTTGAACAACCTAGAACAGTCAGGTGGCAATCTCAACTTTAGTGGAACTGTTGTTTCCTATAAGAGAAACAGTCTTCTCATGAAAACCAAAACCTCTAAACTGGCAGACCAGACGTTTTAGGTATGAAAGCAAAAATTCTTGGAGTAGGATATTAGATATAATAGTGAATGGAAGCATTTTGATTTCCATTTCCAGACCCATGTACTGTGGGAAAAGTAGCATAATTTATTTAGTGATCACAAGTTTACAACCTATGTCACAGCCAATAAAATACCGCCTCACTCTATCATGGTGTTGTTCTCAAATGGTTTTATAACAGCAGGACATTCCACTGTACTGTCAAGCTAGCTGTTAGTGATAGGATAGGTAGAAAGTCCAGTCAGTTCCATGAGTATGAGCTCATTGCTAGGAAAAGATTACCATTTAAAATATCTGGTGATCGTAACACTTAGAAACTTTTATTGTATACTTGTTGAAAGAGCTCATGTAGATACCTTTAGACAAATTTTTAAAAATATTTTTACATACGAAAAGGAAAAATAAAATTGAAATAACTTGGCTGTTACTTCTAAAAATCATCACATTCAGAGTTTGACCCTTCTAAATCTTATTTTTGACTAGATGTTGATGCATGTGTTTTTCCGCACAGTGTCATTGTCATCAAAAGTATTAGTGATTCAGAATATCTTTTTCTCTTTTCTTTTCTTTTTTCTTTTTTTTTACATTTTTTTTAATTGAGTAATAGTCATTTTACAATGTTGTGTCAAATTCTAGTGTAGAGCACAATTTTTCAGTTACACATGAACATACATATATTCATTGTCACATTTTTTTCTTTCACTATGAGCTACCACAAGATTTTGTGTGTATTTCCCTGTACTATACAGTATAATCTTGTTTATCTATTTTGCATCTTAAAATCCCAGTCTGTCCCCTTCCACCCCCCGCCCTCTTGGCAACCACAAGTTTGTATTCTATGTCTATGAGTCTGTTTCTGTTTTGTATTTATTTATTTATTTATTTATTTTTTAGATTCCACATATGAGTGATCTCATAAGATATTTTTCTTTCTCTTTCTGGCTTACTTCACTTAGAGTGACATTCTCCAGGAACATCCATATTGCTGCAAATAGTGTTATGTTGTCAGTTTTTGTGGCTGAATAGTATTCCATCATATAAATGTACCACATCTTCTTTATTCAGTCATCTTTTGATGGACATTTAGGCTGTTTCCATGTCTTGGCTATTGTAATTAGTGCTGCTATGAACACTGGGGTGCAGGTGTCATTTTGAAGTAGGGTTCTTTCTGGATATATGCTCAGGAGTGGGATGACTGGGTCATATGGTAAGTCTATTCCTAGTCTTTTGAGGAATCTCCATACTGTTTTCCACAGTGGCTTTCCTTGCTTCCCTCTCCCACTCTTACTAATTTAGATGTCTTCTTTCACTATTTTGTGTTTATTCTTTTTGTAATTCATGACAGTTATCTCCTTTCCAGTTACGAGTTTCTCATTTTTGTAGCATCCTGCTTCATTTCTATTTAAAGTAGACCTGTCAATATTTCTTTTAGCATGGTTTTAGCGTAGTGTTGTGAAACTCTTAGTTTTTGCTTGTCTGTGAAGTTCTTTATCTCTCCTATTCTAAAGGATAACCTTGCTGGATAGAGTATGCTAGGCTGCATCTTTTTTTCATACAGGACTTTGAATATATTTTGCCACTCCCTTCTGGCCTGTAGTGTTTGTGTAGAGAAATGAGCTGAGAGGCTTATGGGGGTTCCCTTCAGAATATCTTTAAAGAGTGCTCTGCTGTTGTTTCTGAGGTGTTCTTCTAAGCCATTAACAATTCTGCAGGATTTGGTTCTAGTGCTTTTGTAGATATTATCAGGCATTATCAGCACAAGGTTTCCCAAGTGAAGTTTGTTCAAGTGCCAGCAACAACACTTATAATTACTGGACCCTCTTCTTAAACCTGGACCCTGGACCCTCTTCTTAACAACATAACCTATGTAAAATCTTTCCATTAAATTTTTTTCTTCTGTTGGGAATAGGTATATTTAGTCCCTCTCCCTCCCCCACATTTATAGTTAAGGGTTATGTACGACACACACTACAAGCTAATGTGTTTTCCCCACAGACTTTAATTTTGTGGTCTTATATTTCTGTCTGATAATTCCCTGGGCCTTTTTCATTTTATAAAATGAATGCACTCTGCCTTACAGAAGATTGTCCTGTCTTTGAGCCTTTGCACCCTCCCTTAGTTTCTTGTTGCCCTCCTCTGTTTGCCTAGAATTTATTGGAGAAAGAGTAATACATGCTATAAATGTGAATCCGCAGTGGTTATATGGAAAAAGCCATGGATAGCTTACTTGGTTTACATGGTCTGGGACAATTTCCTAGCCCTGTGCCTTCCCTTTCAGTTATTTCCTTTCCTGATAGTAGAAGATGGCTTATGAATCACAGTTTTCTCAGTTGAACCTTTTTCATTGCCTTAAAGGGATCTTAACATTTAAAAGAATATTTTTGTGGAAAGATGTGAAGATTTTAGGAAATCTCTCTGGTTCATTTGTATTCACCTGTATTTTTTTTAGCAGCTTTATTGAGATATGATTCACATACCAAATAATTCACCCATTTAATGTGTACAGTCATTGGTTTTAGCATATTCACATATAATGGGCAACCATCACAATTTTAAAGCAATTTCATCAACTCAAAAAGGCAGTCTTAGCTGTCACTCCTATATGCTTTTCCAGCCCTAAGCAGTCATTAACTTACTTTCTGTCTCTGTACATTTCCCTGATCTGGACATATCATATAATTGGAATCATATAGCATGTGGTCTTTCATGACTGGTAATTCTTTAACTTAATATAATGTTTTTAATGTTCATCCGTTTTGTAGCATTAGTACTTCATTCCTTTTTACAGCCAAATATTCCACTATATGGATGTATCAAATTTTGTTTATCCCTTTATCAATTGATGGACATTTGAATTGATTTGACCTTTCAGCTAGCTATTAGGAATAATGCTGTCATAAATACTCACATACAAGTTTTTGTGTGGACATTTTTGCTTTTGCCTTTAAGAGTGGAATTGTTGGATCATATGTAACTGTTTTAGGCTTTTGAGGAACTGACAAACTGTTCCACAGTGTGTTCACCATTTTATATTCTCACCAACAGTGTATGAGGGTTCCAGTTTCTCCGCATCCTCAACACTTGTAATTATCTTATCTATGTAATTGACTTTTTGATTCTAGATAACCAAGTAAACATTAAGTAGTATCTTATTGTAATTTTGATTTGCATTTGCCTAATGACTAATGCCAAGAATTCTTTCATGTGCTTATTAGCCATTTACGTACCTTCTTTGAAGAAGTATTTATTCACATTCTTTGCTAGTTTTTAAATTAGGTTATGTGTCTTTTTTATTATTGAATTGTAAGGGTTGTTTATGTATATATCCTGGATATAAATTCCTTATCAGTTATATGATTTGCAAAAATTTTCTCCTTTTCTGTGGATTGTCTTTTCACTTTTTCTGGATGGTTTCCTTTTGAAGTACAAATGTTTTTCATCTTGATAAAGTCCAATTTATTTTGTTTTTTCTTTTTGTCACTTACACTTTTAGTGTCAGATTGAAGAAATCATTGCCTCAATTAAGGTCACAAGGATTTATTTCTCTTCTAAGAGTGTTAGCTCTTACATTTAGGTCTTTAATCTGTTTTGATCAAATTGTTCAAAAATTGAAATTTATCAAAATTTGTTCAGTTTTGTATATGGTTGTTTTTCTTTTTTGAGGTAGGAGTTCAAGTTCATTCATAATTTTCTTGTGATATCTTTATCTAGTTTTGAAATCAGATTAATACTTCACAGAATGAGTTGGAAGTGTTTTACCATCTTTTATTTTTTGGAAGAGTTGGGAAAATTGATATTCTTTAAATGTTCAATAGAATTCAGCAGTAAAGCAGTCTGGGCCTGGGCTTTTCTTTGTGTGTAGTTTTTTTTTTTTTTTTACATTTTTTATTGATTCATAATCATTTTACAGTGTTGTGTCAAATTCCAGTGTTCAGCACAATTTTTCAGTCATTCATGGACATATACACACTCATTGTCACATTTTTTTCTCTGTGATTTATCATAACATTTTGTGTTTATTTCCCTGTGCTATACAGTGTAATCTTGTTTATCTATTCTACAATTTTGAAATCCCAGTCTATCCCTTCCCACCCTCTACCCCCCCCCCCCGGTAACCACAAGTCTGTATTCTCTGTCCATGAGTCTATTTCTGTCCTGTATTTATGCTTTGTTTTTGTTTTTTAGATTCCACATATGAGCGATCTCATATGGTATTTTTCTTTCTCTTTCTGGCTTACTTCACTTAGAATGACATTCTCTAGGATCATCCATGTTGCTGCAAATGGCATTATGTTGTCGGTTTTTATGTGTGTGTAGTTTTTGATTGTTAATTCATTCTTTTCCTTTGTTACAGGCTTATTCATATTTTCTATTTAAAATTTTTATTGAAGTATAGTTGATTTACAATATGTAAATTTTAGGTGTACAACATAGTGATTCACAGATTTTAAAGATGGTATTTTTTCTTAAGTCAGTTTCAGTAGCTGGTGTCTTTTTAGAAATTTGTGCATTTCATCTAAGTTATCTTATTTATCGGCATATAATTGTTCATAGAATTCCTTTATAATTCTCTTTGTTTTGAAAAGGTCAGTAGTAATATCCCCTCTTTCATTTCTGAATGTAGTAATTTCAGTCTTCTCTTTTCTTGGTCAGTCTAGCTAAAGCTTTGTCCAGTTTGTTTGTTTGTTTGTTTGTTTTCAAACTATCAGCTTTTGGCTTTCGCCTTCTCTAGCAGTCATTAAGTTCTTCTGGGCCAAAGTAATTTTTGGCAACTGATATAGGAAGTCTTTGCTCATTTCTGCCTTTCTGCCACTGTCTATTCTTTTCCCCCATGCCTCTTTTTATCTTGCCCCTAAGGAATTTCCTGTACTTACTATTGCTTATCTTCTGGCTCTCACTGCTCGTACCATAATTAATTCCATCTGTTTTTTACCCACATATTTGATTGAACCTCATTTTTCCTTTCCTTCTTTTGTCCAAATCTTAATCCACTTAACCTTAAGGAAAGCCAGCTGCTTTTCATTGCATTTTTTGGTAAATTATATTCCATTATAGGTTATTTTAAAATATTGAATATAATTACCTGTACTATACAGTAAATTCTTATTGCTTATCTATTTTATGTATAGTAGTTTGTACCTATTAATCCCATACCCCAAATTTGTCCTTCCCCTCTCCCTCTCTCCTTTGATAACCAGAAGTTTTTCTGTCGGTGAGTCTCTTTCTATTTTGTGTATAGATTCATTTGTATAATTTCTAGATTCCGCATATAATTGATACCATGTAGTATTTGTCTAACTCTGACTTATTTCACCAAGCATAATATTCTTTAGGTTCATCCATGTTGTTGCAAATGGCAATATTTCATTCTTTTTTTTATGTGTAATATTCCTGTGTGTGTGTGTGTGTGTGTGTGTGTGTGTGTGTGTATATATATACCACATCTTCCTAAAGCAGTCATCTATTGATGGGCACATGGGTTGTTTCCATGTCTTGACTATTGTAAATAGTGCTGCTATGAACATTGGGGTGCATATTATTATCTTTTCAATTTTTTGAGTAAAAAGACCGTAAATAATGATTGGTCATTTTAAAAATAAGGCAAATGATCCACCTTTATCAAGGAAAAGGAAAGCTAGAAAAGCTGAGGCTAAATTAATATATTAAAGACATCTATTAAGTATCTAAATTCTCTACTATAGTCTCCACGTATCTACATTGTGAGAAAATTGGCCTTTTTGAATTGGCCTGGGACCATAACCACTTAGTAGTTATAGTGCTATAATGTGGTGTAGTTTCTATAGTCTACCCTCTCTATGTATCTAATATTTTATTTTTCTGTAGTCATTTTGGATAACTACTTGTCCTATTGTACTATACAGTATATAATGTCTAGATTAAAAATGATAAGAGGTAGGTAAGAGTGATTAGCCACACTGCCTGGATTTGAATTTTTATGCCCTTGAGCAAATTACTTAGCTTAGTTTCTCATCTGTTAAATGGGGATGTTAATAATGATACCTCCCACAAGGAATTATTGTATTAAGTACATTTAAATTACTTGAAATATGCCCAGCATGTGGGAAGAACTCAAACATTAGCTGTTCGTACTATTACAAATACTGTACCTATAAAAAAATATGCTTTCTGAATTGAGAATTTTCTCTATTATATGAGTGTCAAACTGTAGAATAATTAATTGGTTTGTGTCATGTTGCCACCAACTCATCTTATCTTTTTTCCTCATAAGTACCTGAAATTAAGAGAAGAGCATCTACAATTATGTAAAAACCAAATGTTAAAATCTCTGAAGCTTCAGTGCAAGTGTCAGACTCTCGAGCTTTTTTTTAAATTGAAATACAGTTGATTTACAATGTTGTGTTAGTTTTAGGTGTAAAGCAAAGTGATTCAGTTACACACACACACATACACACATATATACTTATTCAGATTCTTTTCCATTATAAATTACTACAAGATACTGAATATAGTTCCCTGTCCTATACAGTAGGTCTTTGTTGTTTATTATTTTATATATAATAGTATGTGTATGCTAATCCCAAACTCCTAATTTATCCCCTTTTCCCAGATTCTCAGGCTTTAAGACTAATATTGTAGGACCTTATGAATATCTCTTAAAGCTGATAATAGCTTCATGATGACTCTGTCCCTTACAGTCAATATCCAGGCTATTTTTAGAATCCTAGTATCCAGGTTATTTTTAGAACTCTAGTAATACTGGCTTACCTTGAAGGTGGAAATAAATGGAGTAAAACATTTCCTGTAATTTAGAAACTTAGAGGAACCTTTAAAGTGTAGTTTTTTAGTATATGCTTGTTAAATGGTTAGGTACTGATAGAATGAACCTTTAGAACATAATGTGGTTTAGCATTCAGGAAGAGTATAGTGAAATATGTAGCATGTAACTTTTCTACACTACAGAATTTAAGTATGGAATAATAAACTTGTCCCATTGAAGAATACTAACCTTTACTAAGTATATTAGTAGTGAAACAAATTATATGTTCAAGTAGTCTCTATTGGTTTATTAGAAAAATAGGTTATTGGATTTTTCCCATAGAGTAAGTCAATTTGTTAAAATTGAAATAGCTGTATTGGTTCTCTGTTACTTGTTTGTTTTTTTTGGATTCAGCATATAAGAGAGATCACACTATATTTGTCTTTCTCTATCTGATTTATTTCACTTAGCATCATGTCCTCTAGGTCCATCCATGTGGTTGCGGATGTCAAGATTTCATTCTTTTCTTATGGCTGAATAATATTCCATTTTTTAAATATGTGTGTGTGTATTCTGCAATTTCTTTATCCATTCATCCATCGATGGATGTTTAGTTTGTTTCCACATCTTGGCTATTATAAATACTGCTGTAGTGCACATGGTGGGTGCATATATCTGTTCAAGTTACTGTTTTTGTTTTCTTGAAATCAGTACCCAGAAGTGAAATTGTTGGATCATGTGACAGTTCTATTTTTAATTTTGTTTTTTTCTTAATATTAGCACTTAGTCTTAAAATGTGTATTGATTGCATAGCTATTGACAAATCAGAATTTCAGAGAGATTTCTGTTCTCAGTCTTGGTCAATCACTGAAGTCTAGAGCATGTCAAAAAGTATACTAATAGGTTTCATTCCTTCAGAAAATATTACACACTCATATCTTAGTTTATAAGACAGATGTAGAAAATTCAGAGCCATCAGGAGATCACAATCTTCTTGAGGACATGTGATTTTTATACTAATAACCATAGCATGGAATGCTGTAAGATGATTGCTTTGTAATTGGTATGATGTTTTTAGTTCAAAGGAGTCAGTGATCTTTTCAGACTAAGGTAGTCAAGCCAAGGCTACAAGAAGAGGAAATAGAATTTGGGCAGAAACTTTAAGGGCAGGTAAGATTTTAACAGAGTAGTAGTGAGGGGTAAAAGTAATTCTAGGACACATTCATATTTTTTTTCAGCGAAACTGTAAAACTCTTTTCTGTGCAAAGCTGTAAAAATGCTCAGGATGCTTTTCAGAGATAATAAACCCAGTTTGACTACAGTGGAGAGTTGAAATTAATATAACACCTTATACTTAAACATATAATAAATGTATACATATGTGTATATACACATAGATACGTGCATGTATGTATATATACACATAAAAGTAAGATAAAAATTATAAATTGATGATGATGTTTTAAGTGCCATAAGGTATTAGTGGGAAACCATTGTCTGAATTGGGGTAATATTAAAATAGATGTTTTCAGAGTGACTTAGAAGTTCTGGATTCGATTTTGGGAGTTAAAGAGACTAAAATAGGATATGATGTGATAAAGGCCTAAACTAGGTGTGATAGCAATGGAATGTAACTTTTATCAGCTGTATTAGTATGATGCTAATTCACTTTTGAGATGAGCAGCCTAGTATCTTCGAAACAGTGACTTTTGCTTAAAAGGAATTTACAACGTAGGTGCAATGAAAAGACATGCTAATAATGTGATATATTTAGTCACTGATGTTGTGGGCCACAATGGGGCAGCCAAGTGACAACATGGGTTGGTAAAAGAATTTACCAGAGATAAAGTGTGAGAATAGAAAAGGAGTTTATTAAGGTACACTGCTATAGGCAGCAGCAAGCCACACAGATGAGAGGTGCCTGTGTGAGCACTGAGGGCCAGTTGTTGGGGTCTTTTATAAGGTCGGGTCACAAGGTGCCTGATTGGCTTGTGCACAAGTCTCTGATTGGTTGTAGGTGAGGTAAGAGGTTTAGGGTCCATGAAGGGGGTGAGGTTTGACTCTGGTAAGGTGGGGTGAAACAAGCCAGCCTGAGCTATTGTGAGATTAAGCATTAGTTAGGGCTATTAGTTTGTTAGGGGAAGCATGTCCAATAAAGAATGTATCTATTGAGGGATCACAGGGAGACATCTGAGAGCCCAGGAATCGGGGTCATTGGACTTTGAAGGATGTCAGTTGGCCCAACAAAGTCATTTGAACTTTGAGCTTTAGGCCCAAAAGTTGCTTTAATATGAGCACAGTCTCAAAATTAGAATGTGTTTTAGGTAGACTTAGAATTTCTAGTTTTAGTTTTATATTTAAATGTATTTAATCATACTGCATGGCACCTTGTATGCATCTTTTTCAATATTATGTTTGAGCTTTATTCATGTTATTTTGCTTTTATCTGTTTTTCAATTATTTTTTATCACTGTATAATAAGTTCTCTATTGTACTACTTATTCAGTCTTCTATTGACATTTTACTTCTAGTTTTTTGGCTTGTAAGCAACATTGCTGTGAATATACTTGTTTTATGCATATTCTATTGTACATGTACAAGTTACTTTAGGGTATTGAAAGGTGAAATTATTGGGTCATTGAATATGCATATCTTTTGCTTCACTGACAACACCAAAGTGGTTGTACCAGTTTACATTCTAACTTAACAGTGAATGAGAATTTTCATTTACTATGTTGGACTTTAAAAGTTAATTTAATTTTTACTAGTGAAGGAGTTTTAAAGTTCTTTTACTTTCCCCTTTTTCCCCTAAGGCAATGATTTTTTTTTAAAAACAGCTATTTTGAGTTATAATTGAAATACAGTATTTGAAGTATACTATATAATAATATATCTAATCTTTGTTACCAGTTCTTAGTTCAGAGCTTAAAAAACCCTTGCAACTTCCTGAGTGATGGGAGTGTCTTTGTTATGTTAATGACTCTTAGTTAGTGACTCTTGGCCTCTAGAGAAAGGGGCTAGCCACCAGAAAAGTTGGAGAGTTGGAATTTTTAGCCTACTGAGGGGGCAGGAGGATCCATCAAATGATAATGACCTAATCAGTTATTCCCACATAATGAAGCCTCAGTAAACCTGTGAACACCAAGGCTCAGAGGAGCTTCCTAGTTGGTGAACTCATTGATGTGTCAGGAGGTTGTTCTGTCGGGACCATCACAATAGGGCATGAAATTTCATCTCCTCTTCTCTCCCCCAAGATCTTGACCTACATATCTCTTCTGTTTGACTGTGCCTGAGTTGTATCCTTTATAATAAACCAGTAATCATAAGTATAGTACTTCCAGTGAATTCTGTGAGTTGTTATAGCAAATTATTGAATCTGACGGTATTGTAGGAAGCCCTAAAGTTATAGTTGGCTTGTCACAAATGCAGGTGGCCTTCAGGACTTGCAGGTGGCATCTGAAGTTGGGGGAGTTTTGTGAAGAACTTTGTGCTTTAACTTATGGGGTCTTTGCTCACTCTAGGTAGTTACTGTCAGAATTGAATTGAAATGTAGTATACCCATTTGGTGTCAGAGAGTTGCTGTCAGGGCATAACAGTTTGACAAGTTTTGACATACATCCTTAAAACCATCATCACATTCAAGAAAATGAACATATCTATCACCCCCTTATGTTTCCCTCAGTCCCTTTTAACCCACCCTGATCCCCATTTGTGTCTGGCTTTTTTGGCTCTGAACACAATGGTATTATACTATATTCCCAATGGAATACTTCTCAGCAGTTAAAAGGCATGAATTACTTCAAAACTATAATGAGGTATCACCTCACACCAGCCAGAATGGCCATCATACAAAAGTCCACAAATGACAAATACTGGAGAGACGGTGGAGAAAAGGGAACCCTCCTACACTGCTGGTGGGAATGCATTTTGGTGCAGCCACTGTGGAAAACAGTATGGAGATTCCTCAAAAGACTAGGAATAGACTTACCATATGACCCAGTCATCCCGCTCCTGGGCATATATCCAGAAGGAACCCTACTTCAAAAAGACACCTGCACCCCAATGTTCATAGCAGCACTATTTACAATAGCCAGGAGATGGAAACAGCCTAAATGTCCATCGACAGATGACTGGATAAAGAAGAGGTGGTATATTTATACAATGGAATACTATTCAGCCATAAAAATGACAACATAACACCATTTGCAGCAACATGGATGTTCCTGGAGAATGTTATTCTAAGTGAAGTAAGCCAGAAAGAGGAAAAAAAATACCATGTGAGATCACTTATATGTGAAATCTAAAAAAAAAAAAAAAAAAACATAAATACAAAACAGAAACAGACTCATAGACATAGAATACAAACTTGTGGTTGCCAAGGGGGCGGGGGGCAGGAAGGGACAGACTGGGAGTTTGGAATTTGTAGATACCAACAGGCATATGTAGAATAGATAAACAAAATTATACTGTATAGCACAGGGACATACATACAAGATCTTGTGGTAGCTCACAGTGAAAAAGAATGTGACAGTGAATATATGTATTTTCATGTATAACTGAAAAATTGTGCTCTACACTGGAAATTGACACAACATTGTAAACTGTAACTCAATAAAAAATTTTTTAAAAACTTGTAAACAATAAACTAATCACTATACGGTAAAAAAAATTGAATTGAATTAAATTAAATTAAAATAGACCAGGGCACGAATCTGTGGCAGTTATAGGTGACCTGTCTTGTGGGATCACTGGTGAATATCATCTTCCCCAAATTCTAGTGCTAATAATTTCTGTGACCCAACTCCAAACACTCACTATGGTAGACGATTTAGTTTTTGTGAAAAGGCAGGGCGAAAAAGAAAGAAAACACCTTCCATCTATTTTTCAAAAAAAAAAAAAAAAGGAATGAATTACTAATATATGCAAAATGCATGTATCTCAGATGCCTTATGCTTAGTGAATGTGGCTAGATCCAAAGAGCAATGTACTATGTAATTCCACTTATGTGACATTCTGGAAAAAGCAAAACTATAAAAATAGCACAGATCTGGAGTTGCCAGGGGGTAAGGAAGAAGTTGAAAATTGACTTCAAAGAGACACAAGGCAACTTTTTAGGGTTATAGATATAGTCTGTGTCTTGATTATGGGGATTTTTATGCAACTGTGTATTTGTCAAAATTCGTAGAATAGGGCACTAAGAAGTGAGTTTTAGGTAATTTATACTTCAGTAATCCTGTTCTTCAGAAAAAAATAAAAGGATTAGAAGAAGATATACCATGCTAATGCAAATCACAAGTTATAGTGGCAGTACTTCAAAGTGGACTTTAGAACAAGATATTTCATAAAGATAAAGAGATCACTGCATTAAGAAAATATAGCAATATGTACCTAATAACAGCTTCCATATAGCTGAGAAATTTAAAAAATGCACAATTGTACATAGCTGAGAAATTTTTAAAATGCACAATTATACATAGAACTTTCGACACTTCTCTGTCAGTGATTGATTGAACAAGTAGGCAAAAATCAGTAGGATCATAGAAGAGTTAATGTACCAGTGTACTTGACCTAATTGACATTCTATTCAACAGTAGCAGAAATACATATTCTTTTTAAGTGTACATGAATCATTCACCAAGGTAGATAGCCCATATGATGGGCCACTAAACAAATCTCAATACATACAGAGGTAGTATGATCACAGGGAGTTAAATGAGAAATTAATAAAAGATGTCTAGAAAATACCCCAAATAGAAATTAAACAGTATATTTTAAGTCACACATGAATAAAGGAAGAAATTACAAGGAAAATTAGAAAATATTTTGAACTTAATGAATATATCAAATTCACGGCAGTACTTATTGAGAAATTTATTTTGATAAGCTTTCAGATGTTTACGTTAGAATTGTCTAGAATCATTGATAAGCTCCTACCCTCAGAACCTAGAAAAAGAACAGATTAAACCTAAAAGAAAGTCAAAAGCAGGATATACTACAGATAATAGAAATCAATCATATAGAAAATGCATGAACAATTGAGAAAACTGATTATGCCAAAAGTTGGTTCTTTGAAAAGAATAAAATTGGCAAAACCCTTTGTTAGATCAAGTTTCTTATCACTGGCTCTGTTGACTACTTCAGCTTGGTAATTGGTGTAGGGAGCTGTCCTATATATTGTATGATGTTTAGCTACATCCCTGGTCTCTACTACCTAGATGCTCATAGAACCCCTTCTCCCAGTTGTGACGACTAAGAATGTCTCCAGACATCGTCAGGTATTCCCTAGTGGTGGGTGGCAAATTCATTCCTCTTTGAGACCACTGCGTTAGAACAATCAAGAAAAAGAATACATAAATTAGCAAAATCAGTTAAAAAAAGAGAAGAGACATTAGTATAGATTTTATAGACATTAAAAGGATAATAAAAGCATATTATAAGCAAGCTTATGCCAGTAAATTCAATATCCTAAATGAAATAGATACATTCCTGGAAAAATGCAAATTACCAAACTGACCTAGGATAAAATAGAAAGTCTGATAGCCTTATACTGATTTTAAAAGCTGGATTTGCAGCTAAAAACTTTCCCACAAATAAAGACCCAAGTGACTTCATTGATGAATTCTATTAAACACTTAAGGAAAAGGTTGTATTAGTCCTACACAAACTGAGAAAATAGGAAGAGTGAACACTTCCAGCTCACTTTATAGTATTATCTTGATACCAAAACAAAACACACATTGTAAGCAATCTACAGACCAAGAGACTTACTGAACAACAAAGTATTAGCAGAGCAGATCCAGCCAGCCAAACAAAAACAAGCCAAAAATAGAAGAGAGAAGGGAGAACTATGCATAAAACACAGTGACCCCCAGTGACTACCATGTCAGGTTTGTTCCAGGAGTGCATATTTGGTTTAGGATTTGAAAATTAATCAATTTATGTCAACATCTTAACACTAGCATAAATTGGGAAAACCAGATTATTTCAGTAGAAAACTAACAGCACATTAGGGATAGGAGATAAAACTTTCTCAACCTGATAAAAAGGCATCTACAGAAAACCCCATTTAACATAATACTTACTGGTGAAAGACCAAATGCTTCCTAAGATCTCAAAAGGGACAGAACTATCTGCTCTCACTTTTGTGATAGCCTTGCTAGTGCAGTAAGGAAAAGAAATTGTCAACACAGATTAGAGAAAACAAATAAAACTGTCCTTATTTGCAAATGATACTGTGCTTATAGAAAATTCTGAGAAATGCATAAACTAGCTACAAGAACTAATAAAGCTGTGTAGCAATGTAACAGGCTCAGTATGTAAAAATTCTGCATCTGTGTATTAGGAACCAACAAGAAGTGGAAAAGGGATTTTTTTTTTTAATTCACAGTAGCATCCAGATAGGTAAAATAGTTGGAGTGAAAAAAATATACAAGACCAGTACATTGAAAACTACAAAACAATGCTGGAAAATTTTCCCCGTTTTTTTCACCACTTAACAAAGTTTTATTAAGTATATGCCAAACCCAACTCTCTGTGCTGAAAATACAAAAATAAACAAGGTGCAGCTGTGGCCATAGCAGAGACGATAAATAAGAAAGCAGAGTGTAGCAAGATAAGCATTGTGGTAGAAGTGTGCAAACCACGTGTGGGAACATAGAGAGCATCCTTCCAGAAAGATGCAATGCTTGTGCTAGTATTCAGTCAGTCTGGAAGAGAAAAACCTGAATCAGTGGAGACATATACCATATTCATGGATCAGAGAATTCAGTATTATTAAGATACCAGTTCTTACCAATGTTCTACTTTACATTTCCTTGACCACCAAAGAGATTTCCTTCCCCACTATATTGACTATTCGAGTTTCTTTCAAAAAGTGCTTAGTCTAGCAAGTCATGTATCACTTTTACAATAGAGTTTTTCTTATTGAATTCTAGGAGTTCTTTATATATACTAGATAGATTCTTTATTGGTTATGCCTGTACGAAATATTCATTGGCTCTCATTCACTGGCATGGCTTTTTTTTTAACTTTTTTTTATTGAGTTATAGTCATTTTACACTGTTGTGTCAAATTCCAGTGTGGAGCACAATTTTTCAGCTGTACATGAACATACATACATTCATCGTCACATTCTCTTTCACTGTGAGCTTCACTGGCATGGCTTTAAAAAATTTTAGTGTATCTTTTGATGAACGCACATTAATTTTAATTTTACAGAAAGGATCAATCTATAGTTAGTGCTTTTGTGTCTTGATTTAAGAAATTCTTCCTACTCCACATCATAAAGATATTCTCTTTATTTTTTAGAAGTTTCTTAGATGTCCCTTTCAAATTTTGACTTTTATTCCACTGGGAATTAATTTTTTTAACATTTTTTATTGATTTATAATCACTTTACAATGTTGTGTCAAATTCCAATGTTCAGCACAATTTTTCAGTCGTACATGGACATATACACACTCATTGTCACATTTTTTTCTCTGTGAGTTATCATAACATTTTGTGTATATTTCCCTGTGCTATACAGTGTAATCTTGTTTATCTATTCTACAATTTTGAAATCCCAGTCTATCCCTTCCCACCTCCACCCCCTTGGCAACCACAAGTCTGCACCTCCACCCCTTTGGCAACCACAAGTCTGTATTCTCTATGAGTCTATTTCTGTCCTGTATTTAAGCTTTGTTTTTGTTTGTTTGTTTGTTTGTTTTTGTTTTTGTTTTTTAGATTCCACATATGAGCGATCTCATATGGTATTTTTCTTTCTCTTTCTGGCTTACTTCACTTAGAATGACATTCTCCAGGAGCATCCATGTTGCTGCAAATGGCATTATGTTGTTGGTTTTTATGACTGAGTAGTACTCCATTGTATAAATATACCACATCTTCTTTATCCAGTTACCTGTTGATGGACATTTAGGCTGTTTCCGGAATTAATTTTTTTGCAGGTTCTAAAGTCTGTCTTTATCATTACATTTTAGTGTGGAAAACTTTAATTAAATGATATTTTCTGTAGTATGTTTGAGGAATGTATACTGTAAAATCTTCATTAACATTTTGAAGGCCCTCTAGATTTTAATGATGTTCAGTTTATTGGACATTTTCTTCGTAATTTTTTTACCTAGTTAAAACTTGTGTTTCTATTTAAGTACAAAAGAAGTGGGGAAACAGCTTTTCAGAATAATTTCTCTACCTGAAATGATAGCTATGCTGACATTTTTCCTTTGAAAATGTTTCTAAGAATTTGCAAATTGTTGATTTGAGGACCACACAGATATGTTTTGCATGTCCCTCACAATAGTATGAACTTTTTGCAGTTACTGAAATTCTCAAATCAGATAGTTTCACTTAAAATTTTATTGTGTCCTGATCAACAATGATGTTGCAGTACTAAATCTGCATTGTCACCTGGCAACAATTACTTGAAGCCATCTCTCTCTTTGGATGAGGCATGACTACTCTTCATTTCTCCCCGATCATTATTTCCTTGTCCCTCCCTTCGAGTTGTGTCCTCTGCTATAGACCCATGTTTCAGAATATATTTACTTAAATATTATAAATAAATTTCTACCCAACAGAAGTTATGTACTCGTTGATTATCTAGAACTGATGAAATTTTGTGCCAGAATGGTAGGGACATATGGGTCAATTTTTAAAAATATATATAATGTATATTATCAAAGTAGATTTTATTAATTTTAATGTTCTTTCCAAAAAAAAAAGTTTGTATGGTTACTTTGTGTTTTTCCTGTTCTAATCATTGAGGATACAGCTGTTAACAAAACAGATAAAAATTCTTTTTCTGACGAAAGTAAGGTGAAAGAAACAACTTCTAAAACTGGGGAACAATTTTTCTCAGCTACATGTTAATTAATGTTTAAATCAAGGGGAATAAACATAAAATATATTAAAAGAAATAAAGCTCTGGATGAAGTAATACTAGTGTGGTAAAAAGTAATAATTTAAAAAGAACATCTGGTCCTTAGGAATTTTATAGGATTCAGAAAGGAATTCAGAAACTTTCAGAAAGGAATACATCACACACATTATCATAAAATATAGACTAGTGTAGTACGAGTGGCTTAACCTGGAAAAAACAACACAGATGTGGATGACTGTAAATCACTGTCTCTTATGCACTTCTGTTAAAAGTTTTTAAAGTAGAATTAGAATACTTTATAAATATGATTTTATTTCCATACCATTAACATCTATATATCAAGCTAATGATGCAGATAAATGTGTTCCATTAAAAATCAGCAAAAGAAAAATACATCCTCCCCTCCCCCAATTAGTTTTGAACTTCATTTGATAAACTTTTTTTGAAAAGACAAGTCCTGTTTGGTGAGCTTTCATTTCAATTATTAATATATGTATGTTTGCCCCATATTACGTGGTTAATATATTCTTTTTTAATTTTGACTTTTTATTTTGATATATAATTTCAGATTGAGAAAAGTTGCAAGAATAATACAGAGAACTCCTGTATTCTCCAGATGTCGGCAGTTTCCACTTTTACTGCTCCTTCCTCTCTCCCCACCTCCAGGCTATATATGGGTACAAAGCCATTTATAACAAAAACACCAAATTTTGTTTTTTAAGATGTCATTCCTGATGTCTGTATTTTATGACAGTGTGTGTGATGCATTAAAATTAGAAAACCAGTCAGTGGGATTTACTCTATTAACAGAATTAGGAGGAAAATATGATTACTTCAGTAGGTGCAGAAAATATTTTGGTAAAATCCAGCACTTTATCTCATAAAAATCTTGTCAAAATAGAAATAGAGGTACAACTTCAATATTTAACAGTGGTGACTGGTTAGGTAAAGTCTGACTTATTTAAAGAAGAATTTTGAAGGCATAAGGAAAAGATCATGATTGGATAAATAAATAAAGAATGACAGTATTTGCATCTTTACAGGGAAAACAGACCAGCATAAAATGTACAAAAATGTAAATAGTGGTTTTTTTTCTGGGGTTGAGAAATTATGAATTTTTTTATTATACCTTTTTGCATTTTAGAGTGATTCTAAAAATGTACATTTGTTAATTTTGTAACCATAAATACAGAGGTTATTTTATAATTAAAACTTTTAATCAGAAGTACAACTTTATAAAAATATTTAAAATGGCTTTCTATTGTGAATTACAAAACCCATTGAAGTGTGAAATAAGATAGTTTTAAGGATCCTAAATCAAGGCAGCTTTAATAATAAAGTATAAACGAAGCATTATTGATGATAGTGCAAAATATCAGATGAATTTGGTTGTGCACATGAAGCCAAGAACTTTTTTCCTTGGGCTAGATATAAAATTAATAATGAGATTAAGTTTTTCATAAATCTGGAACAATGCAGACAATATATCTATGAGTAATCCAGAAATTGATACTTGTCCATGCTTGTAGTCTTTACTCAAATTCTTTTGTTTTGTTTTGTTTTGTTTTGTGGAGGAGGTAATTAGGTTTATTTATTTATTTTTTTAATGGAGGCACTGGCGATCGAACCTAGTATCTCCTACATGCTAAGCACACACTCTACCACTGAACTATAGCCTCCCCGCTTTACTCAAATTCTTTTTCTGGGAGGAGAGGTAATTAAGTGTTTTCTTTTGTTTTGTTTTAATTTTTAGAGGAGGTACTGGGGATTGAACCCAGGACCTCCTGTATGCTAAACATGCACTCTACCGCTTGAGCTATATATACCCTCCCCCAGTTTAGTCAGATTCTTAAATGAAGATTTATGAAAATTAATTGTGAATCCTTTGATAGTAACTGATTGCTAGTTTGTGTTGTAATGGAGATGAGATAGATATATATATAATATATATATATATATAATATATATGAGATTATATATATATATATATCTCCTTCTGGTTTCTAAATATCAGGAGTTGATTACATTTTCCTTTTACACATTTTTGCAGATGGTAGTAAAAACTTTTATGGATATGGATCAGGACTCAGAAGATGAAAAACAGCAGTATCTCCCACTAGCCTTGCATCTAGCATCTGAATTTTTTCTCAGGAATCCCAATAAAGATGTGCGTCTCCTTGTAGCATGTTGTTTGGCTGACATCTTTAGAATCTATGCCCCAGAAGCTCCATATACTTCCCACGATAAACTTAAGGTAAATACAATCTTTATAGAATTGATTTACTTTTATAGTTTAGCTTACTACCCTTAGGAACACAGGTTTCACATCAGTCATCTTATCATAAGAAGATAATAGGTTCTAAAACAAATTATTAATTCTAACCTTCGGGATAACCTGTCTCACAGCCCAAATGGCTGAATTGATGGGCGTTGTGCATGAATGGCACTTTTTAAAACAACAGTATAACAATTTTCATAATCCAGTGACTGTTTTCTTCTCCAAGTTATTCTACACATAAAACTATATGCTCATCTTGGTGGTTCTGCCTTTGTTTGAAATGTTTTAGAAATTCCTCTTTTGAATTGATCTCTTGAGCTGATTTTATATTTTGAATACTTTTATTCTTGGCAAATTATAATCCTTTGGACTGCTTTCTTTTAAATAGTCCTAAAATCACTTTGTTCCACATTGATATTATTTTGGGTTAAAACTTCTAAAAAAATTTATTTAGAAATGGAGCACTATTGTGAAAAGCACACTTAGACCACTTTATCATATTGCTTTTGTTCCACACAACTTTGTAGTCACGTATCAAACTTAAAACAAGGTGCTGAAAATTATTTATGTATAGGAAATGGTAATGAAAAGAATCATATCCATGTCCTTAAACTGAAGAAAATTGCCATGACACAAGATGAAGATAGTGATTTAAACTGAAAGTTCTGTACTAGAAAGGGTAACAAGATGTAGAATGTATGGTTCTCTCAGAATGAGAAAGCCTAAAGATTTGTGGCAGTAATAATCTTTTGTTTCTAAGGAATGTAATTTTATGTGATTTGCTCTTTTCTAGATATTTTGAATAATGGACTAGGCTAGTCCCAAGTCATTTAGCTAACGGAGAATTTTCTTTTATTGGAGTTTGTAATGGAGATATATATATACACACATATATATATATATGTATATATATACAGTCTGTTAGTGTACTGTGAAAATAATAAGTATTTGTGTCTAAATTAATATATTTTGTCACTTTTTTTTTAAACAGGACATATTTTTGTTTATCACCAGACAATTAAAAGGTTTGGAGGATACAAAGAGCCCACAGTTTAATAGATACTTTTATTTATTAGAGGTAAAAACATTTAATTTAATAAATATCACACTATTTTATGTAGTAGAAAATTCTTTATAGTAACTTTATAATGTAAAATGAATCTTATTCGTTTGTTTGCTTTATAAGAAGCCCACTAGAGAAAATAATCATTTACAATCTTTTTGTCGTTGTTCCTCATGTCCTAAAAAGAGAAAGCATAGTCCACTGGAAAAACTGTTACAGTATTTGAAACTTTGTTCTCATCTTTCTGTTTTTATTCTTTTCTAATTCCCAGAGAGATTAAGTTGAATTAAATTTCACTGCTCCATATGTTTTGTATGTATGTGTCTTACCAACCTTTAACAATTCGGTGTTTTTCAAGTAGAGAAGGTTAATGCCAACAGATGCATCTCTTTTTGAAGGTCAGAGTACACGACTATTTAAACAACTGTAATTTTATATGTTGAGCCTTTTTAAGCTTTGATATATATTTATAATTCTAAAAATTAAAATTTTTAATGAGTTTGCTTTGTATAACTTCTGTGTATATGTAATAATTTCTATTTATTTATTTATTTAAGAATTTAGCTTGGGTTAAATCATATAACATCTGCTTTGAATTGGAAGATTGCAATGAAATTTTTATTCAGCTTTTTAGGACTCTCTTCTCAGTGATCAAGTAAGTTATTTTTAAAGCATTTTTGTTTGTTTCTTTTTCTTGCTGTGCATATTGAAGTATCATGTACTATGCATGTACACTAAGATCTTTTAGAGTTAAAAGAAAATGTTTTCCTCAGAAGAAACATGAAAAGAAAAAGAAAAATTTTGTTGCTGAAAACTGTTTTTGTTCTTATACTACCATTTTCAGTTGTGAAATCAATTATATTGGCTGACTCTTGTAAAACAAATGGTATGAGACCTTATATAATGAAGTACTAAATTATGAGGTGGAAATTATAAGTGCCATTAGTGAGTGCTGGGATGCATAATAGCTCAGTGGTTAATCACACTGATTTTGATACGTTCTCATTTTAGAGCTTAAAAAAATAAATACATAAGCGTTGCTCTTTACTTATAGAAATAGGGAAACTCACGCACAGAGAAGGAGTGTGGTGGCTTGTCCAAGGACAAATTGCTGAACAGGAGAGCCCTGAATAGTCACACTTTTCTGCAGGATGTATGCAACATAGGGGCCAAAACTTTGTCCACCTTTCACACTGCAGTTATACTTCTTTACTCTATTACTTAAACATACACACATCTTTCTTTGATCATATTAATATTTTTATTTCCTGAATCTAAATCTTAAGTTTATTGTTGACCTGATTACCTTTATTGTTGACCTAATTACTTAAACTAATTCACAATGAGATATCAGTAAATAAAGAGCTTGCCGTTTGAAAGAGTTTATTGATTTGTATTTAGTAACACATTTACCATATATCTGGTATTCTTCATTCCTTTGCATATACGCAGATTTTTATTTGGTGTTATTTTTCTTTAATCTGAAGGTCTTTCTCTAACATTTCCTATAGTTCAGGTCTATTGCTGATAGAATTCTTTCAGTTTTTACATGTCTGAAAAAAATCTGTATCTCATCTTCATTTTTGAAAGTTATTTTCATGGTATGAATTCTGGGGTAATAGGCTCTTTTCTTTCTTTTTTTCTCTGTCAGTACTTTTTAAAGATGTTCCTCCATCTTTTTCTGGCTTGCATTGTTTCTATGAGAAGTTTTTGTCATTTTTAGTCTTTCTTCCTCTCTATATAATATATCTTAATTGAATATCCTTTTACATTTGGGATAGTTGTTTTAAACTAGGAAGTTTTTCTTTGGTAAGCCTAAATTTTTTTTTCTTCTTGTCGTCTTTTTTTTCAAGCAATAGCCACAATAAGAAGGTACAAATGCACATGCTAGACTTGATGAGTTCTATCATCATGGAAGGTGATGGAGTTACTCAAGAATTACTGGACTCCATTCTTATTAACCTCATTCCTGCACATAAGGTCTGTATAATATGGTGATATTAAAGGTTAATATTTTATAGTAGTGCTACACATATGAAAAATAATTGTTTTTTTACTATTTGCAATCCCAGGTAATTTGTATTCCCACTATTATTCTCCAGCAGATAGAGTAACACACATCAGTCTTATAGCTACTGTTGTTTTTAGAAGATATGTTGATTAACATATTGTAGAAAAATTTTCATTCAGTTACGCGATGCCTGTTTTTTGGAAAACTAAAAATGTTTCAAATTGACCACTCCTATCTAATCTAGAAATTACAAGGGGTTGGGGTACTGTCTTGGTTAGGGTTTTGTTTTTGTTTTTATTTTTTTGAAAAGAAAATGTGTTTCCTCCTTTGTAACGTGGATGGGAAGGGTAGGAATTCGTATTTCTTCTCAGAACCCTTGTTCTACATTTTTCTTAGACATTTTCAGAATAAGATTTGGGCAAAACTAAATGGTTAGTATTAAGAGGGAAAGGGAGATTCAGAGCTGTATATTCCTCTCCATTTCCTTTTTCTGTTTCTCTCTGCTAGTTTCTCCTAAGAACTGAAGGACTTAGCTCCCTACCCCTGGCGTGGACTCAGGCCTATCCGACTGTTGATCTTTATCCTCCTGCTCCTTTCCTCTTAACTGTTCAGTGACCTATTAGATGTTCAATGGACATGTATCCAATTATACTTATTCATGATAAGATTTAATCACTTATGAATTCTTCTGACTCTCTGTATATTGTTAACATTAATTCAAGTTTATAATTGGTCAAAATGTTGAGAGTATGGCAAAGGGGGAGTATATGTCAGGCAGTATAAGAGAGAAAAACTTTTATGAGGAATTAATAGTGTATTTGGTGTTTGTATTCTAGTTAGTAGGAAATACTCTTTTTTAGGAAGTAGAAAGGTTGCCTTAATTTTTTTCTTCCAGTATTGATATATGATTAACAAATAGCACTGTATAAATTTAAGGTATACAGCATAATGATTTGATTTACATACATTATGAAATGATTTATCATTTCATATCATTTAATGAACAGTCTTCATCTCATAGATACAAAATTAAAGAAATAGAAAAAATTTTTTTCTTGTGATGAGATAAATCTTAGGATTTACTCTCAACAAATTTCATGTATAATACACAGCAGTGTTAATTATATTTATCATGTTATACATTTCATCCCTAGTACTTACTTATCTTATGATTAGAAGTACCTTTTGACTGTCTTCATTCAATGCCCTCATCCCCCTCCACCTCTGATCTCTGATACTACAAATCTGATCTCTTTTTCTGTGTTTGTTTTTGAAGTATAATTGACCTACATAACATTAAATTAGTTCCTATTACACAATATTTATATACATTTCAAAATGATCGCCCAAGTTACTTTACTTATAGTATGTCAGCATACATAGATATTACATAGTTACTGACTATATTCTCCATTCTGTGCATTTCATATCTGTGACTCATTTATTTCATAAGTGGAAGTTTGTATCTCTTAATCTCCCTCACTTACTTCTTTCCTCCAAGTTTACCTTAATTTTGAGCTAATTTTATCCTCTTACCAATAGAATAAAAACTTGGGGCAAGTGTCAGAAAGATGTGGCTTGTAGACCAAGTCTAGCCCACTGTCTGTTTTTGTAAATAAAGTCTTATTTGAACACAGCCATTTTCATTTTGTCTATGGCTGCTTTCCCACTACAATAGCAGTTATGGAGTTGCAGCAGTAACCATATGGCTAACAGAGCCTAAAATATTTACTGTCTGGCTGTTTGCATAAAAAATTTGCTGACTACTAACCTAGAGTATACAATATTCTTGACTTTTTGGGGAATAAGTGCAGAGGTATTAATAGGTACTCTTCAAAACAAGAATTACATTTTCAGTAAGTTTTTTTAATTAAATATATATCTTTTCTACAACCTTCCTTAATCCTTTTAATTTTTTTACCATGATTGGGGATCTTGAGAAACAAACATAGTATTCATGAATATAAATATAACTGATTGAGAATTTTTGAGTTTCAAAAATATAATTAAAAAATTCTTGAAACACGTTACATGTCTGTTCTTCCTCAGAACACACGTTGATTAGACAGTGAAATATGAGGATAGTAGATTAGAAAGGGGTGTGTTTGTGTATTTGTTTAGGATACATGGGTGTAATTGCCAGTTCAAGTTGGTTAAACAAAAGCAAAAAGTTTTAGGGCCATTTTGAGTTTAGTATAAGTAAACTTAATATAGGGTTGGGCTTTTGGCTAGTTATCTAATGTATTTTAGTTTTTGATTTATGGTTGTGTGGTTTGCAACTTCTGCATTTAGGACCAGTTGACTAGAGGATATTGGGTGAAAAATGAGGTTCAGGGTGTTTTTTTCATTTTGGTGGGGCTTTTTTGGTTTTTTTGTGGGGTTTTTTGCTTCATATTCTGTGGATTTGAAGAATTTGGTATTCTATCCTAATGATGCTGTCTCATAAATTCACTAATTCATTTGTAACTGTGCATATTTTTTATTGTTTCAGAACTTAAATAAACAGTCCTTCGACCTCGCCAAAGTCCTATTGAAAAGGACAGTTCAGACTATTGAGGCATGCATTGCCAATGTATGTATTTCTGCCTATATTTACCTCATAAACCTATAGTTCTTAGTCCATTGTACTAATTTTATAGAACCATTCACATGAAGGCTTATTTAGCCTATAAACAGTTTGATCTGTTTAGAAGAAATATACAAAAGAAATGTGACCAAGTGCAGCATAACTTTATAAACTTATATTGACATTATTTTTAAATGGCACAAGATGGAGGAGGTTATTTTTATGAAAACTCATCTACAACTCCCACTACTGCCTTTGTATTTATCTTTATCTTTTTATCTGCTGGGTAGGATGATCTCTTTCACTTTCTCCCTTTATCTATATCTGTGGCCGTCTGTTTGTCTATATACTTTCCTCTTCAAGTCTCTAGGTCATTCTTCTGAACCTTTTTGTTTCTCCCTCTTAAATAGTTGTTATACAATAATAAAACTTTTTTTAAATTTATTAAATAGAAGTTTATTCTTTTTTCTTTCTCTTTTTTTAACTAAAAAAATCAATAATTAGGAGCAAAAAAATTTATAATTCTGTTGCTTTAATGTAGCAGTTCCATTGTTGAACATTTGCTCACGCTCGTACTTTTTCTTTTTGCATACTCTATATAAAATTTTGAATTATCTTTATTTACATACATATTTCCTTATTTTGACATTATCTTTTTATTTATGATATGAATGACTGTAAATATTCCTTTGAATTGACATATAATTTACCTAATCATTTCCCTGTTGCCTTGCATTTAGATTTTTTTCAGCGTTTTCCTTTAGTAGTTATCTTTGTGAATGTAGCATTTATCTATTTTTGAATTATTTTCTACATATAAAAGCCCAAGGGAGAATATATTAATTTAAATGGTATGAATTATTAGTGTTATTTACATAACTAAATTAATCCTTAAACATAGTTTTAAAATGTTTTCTTAAATGGTACAAAAGAATATACAGTGAAAATTGTCTCTCTTCAACCCCGAATACCTTATTCTTAATTCTCAGAAATAGCCTTCACCAATAGATTTTCACATATTCTTCCAGAATTAGTGTTCTGTGCTTATTTGTGTGTATATATATATTTTAATTTTAAAACTATTTTCCTTATTCTTTTCAAGGTCTGCATAGTAAATATGAATATTTTCTAACTCTTTTAATGTATGTTGCCTTTCAAAATAAATATATCATTTGATGACACTACCAAAAATATATGCTCATATCAGTTGCATGCAACTGCCTCTTTAGCATTTTTACATTTAATATTTTTTCTAAGTTTATATGTGTTGGCAGGACTGGAGGTGTCTTTTAATTTATGCTCTTGGTATTATATTTTCTTTGTTTCTTCCTAGAATTCTTTTAAATTATCAACCTTTGTACATCACATTTTCCTTCTCATTGTCCTCTGAGTCAAAATGTTTTTGATTTTCTGGATATTCAAAAAAAACTCATGACCCACATTTAAGTACTATTTATTACTAAACTAATGGAGAGATTAGCCAGACTTAAATTTAAAAAAAAAACCCAGAAGATTGAGACTTTATATTTTTCTCTGTTATAAGGATATGTCTCTATAAAATTCTCTATAATGGAATTACATAATTGTCTAATGAGCGTTAAGATTCCTAGAACTTTCATCCTAATTTCAAAGAAAGTTAACAACTCAATTACTTTGTCTTTTTCTTGTTAAATTTATAACTTGATCATATTTAGAAGTTTATTTCTTCTAATTTGGTGACTATCCTATCATTAGTAATCAAATATCACTCAATTAGTATCATTAATCAAAACATGTTCTGTTTCATCCCCTTCACTTGCGTATGTTATACCCAGTTATATAGTTTTCTTTTCACATGTTTATTAAAAAACCTGTCCATGTTTTTAAATGAAATGGATATTTTATTGTTGTTTTTTCTGCTGTAGTTTTTCAATCAAGTCCTGGTGCTGGGAAGATCGTCAGTAAGTGATTTGTCAGAACATGTATTTGATCTGATTCAGGAACTTTTTGCTATAGACCCTCATTTATTATTATCTGTCATGCCGCAGCTTGAATTCAAACTGAAGGTAAGACTGACTGTAATTTTTAAGCTCTTTAACATTTAAGAGAAAAATATTTATCACATTGTTTTTCTCTAACATAAAAGGATAAAATCTGAGTTCAATTTTTATCTGCTTATGTCTAGTTATGGTGTACATTTTTGAATCATGTAAATAAAACGGTGTCTCTCATCTCAGTGATAGGAGAATTTACATTGCAAAATTGTAACTTACCTTATTGTTAAATATCTGATAAACACAGTGACAAATAATAAATTAGAAAGATGATATTATCCCAGAAACTTATAATACATGTTATTATTAAATAGTATTTATTACTATAAATGTTTTAGAACATCAAAAGATTTCAAACTGAGTGCTCAAAGGGTCTTACAACTATATGACCCTTTCATACTATAGATCAAAGACAGACTTTACTTTTATGACTAGGAGTGTACTTTTTTTTTAAACAACAAACTAAACAAGGAATTCATAACTCCTCAAAAAATATGAAAAACTTGACACTTGATCCTCTATCCCAGTTGAACCACAGAAAATAACACATTTGCTTAATATTTAGGACTTTTTGAAAGATTTTTTTTTAATATCCTTAAATCAGACTATGTTATAATTTTTGAGATAAAAAATTTAGGATGAACTATTTTGCCCAGTTACACAGTTAAAATGGATTTGAGATTAGAACTCTGATTTTCAGACTCTTACAACAGGTATAGACAATTAAAAATTGTTCCTCTTGTCTTCATGTCAGGCATTTGTTGGTTATAGTATAAAGGACATTTTAGTGGACTTCTAAGAAACTCTGTTGTATGGAAAATGTTACATAGAGAATGAAGTTTTGTTTGTTTTGTTTTTTAATGTTGAGTTTATTTCAACAACAGTTTAAAGGTATTTCCATACCAATTATTTCTAGATATAAGGCATTAAGATATTTTCTCCCAAGTCTATTCATAGAGTTTGAATATGAAAGTCAAACTTCTTTAATCCTAAAAAAGACTTCCATCATAGATGGTTGGAAAGAATTAGCAACTGGACTTTTGGGTTTCCATATGTGGACTTAATGTAAATAGAAGGAAATTAAGCCACATTGTTTGTTCATACCCCATTCTTCTATAGGTTCATTTACCTACAGCAGAGGTTGCTAAGAGCTGAATCCAGTCCCCAAATAAGTTTTATATGATGAATTTTATTTTAAAATCTCATATAAAGAATTTTCAATTTTTAAAAAGTTGCTAACGTTGAATGAATAAATTTTAAAATCAGACTTTGTTTAAAAGGCCAGACATGTGTATTTTCTTTTTTAAAAATCAAATAATTTGTCACCATTAGGCCCTTATTTCTACATGACAGGAGCTGAGTGTTTATTAGCAGCTTCTTAAATGGATTATGAGGTTTTTAGTTTACCGTAGTCTTCAATTACTCCTATATCTTGCACCTTCTCTTCTTCATTGACAAGATTTGATTTCATAGGTGTACTTTAAAGGTACATGAATAAGATTTTTTTCATGGATTTCTTAATTCCTTTTTAAAAACAATTAACACCATAGTCAGTTAATGTTCTTTCTAACTATGTAATCTCTTTTAGTACAATGTATATAACCCATGGCCATTGATTTTTATGTTTTTCTATGTTCTTAGAAAAATTCATGCCTTTTTTTAACTTTATACTAAGTACTGCGTCTAAATAATAGAATATTTACATCTTAACAGCAAGTGCCATCACCTGTGTTATTTGCAACCCTAGCCAGTACCAGTATTACTTTTCTCATCACAAGCGACGAAAGATTCAGAATAGTTTAGATATTATCTATATATTACTTGGGTGCCCGCTTTTGAGTCACCAATATGTGCTAAGCAGATAGCCTAGGAAGTTTTTATGGATGTGACAATTTTCTGTAGTTATATCTCCGAATTGCATAGCTACAACCTTCATATTTAGGAATCTTCGGTTACAGTCTTCTGAGGACAATAAAAATGTTTGAGAAAATGCTTCAAAATAACAATTTGATTTTACTTTACAGTGGGCCACTGCATGCAGTTGTATTCACTATCTACTGCATAGGTTCAGAGTGTTATTCTCATATGTTTAAGGGGTCTGGATTTGTGCTAAGATTTGTGCTACTTGGCAGCCTTGGCTGTGGTTATCAGGAAGTTTGCCAGATTTTACATTTAAGACTTTTTTTTTGGTAAGCAGGGACAAAGAGACAAACATTTACATTTATTGCCCAAGTTGAAACATTAAAAAAGTCATAATTGTCTTATATTGGTTGCAATTTTTGCAGAGAATTGTTCTGAGTCAATTACTTTATAACTAGAAGCAATATCATAGTTGGTTATGTTTTCCAGTTAGTGTTGAAGGAAACTAAAAACTAGGCGGCCTTTGAATTTATGTTAGACAGTCACTGGTAAATTATTAATGCAGAATTTCTAATTCTTTTAATTATTAAGATAAATATATATATATTTCTATTCAAACATTGTGGTAGGTAATATCTTAACGAGATAATTTTCACCTTAGGATAGATTAATAATTCAGCTGTACATCAGAGACACCGAATGATTTTTTGCATCAGAAAAATTTACCATCACTATAATAATATTCCAGCCTCACTCAAGGAATACATTTAAAAAGCAGAGGGTTAAGTTTTCATTTAGTTCTATTTCAGTAGTTAGATTATATAGATATGAAATGTTACATCATTTGAAATGATCACTAAGCTACTAAAGTAGTCACTTTCAAGTAAAGTAAAATTTTCACTTTTTTTTAGTGTTTGACATTTAAGTGATAGATTGATTTTTCTTTTAAAAAATAAATCATTTGGCTAGTCAGTTGGACTTACCAAAAAGCACTAATCAGCATTGTAGTCACGTTACTTGAGAAAAACTTTGTCAAAGAAAATCATTTTTGTAGTTTTAAGTGTTAAAACTTAATAGAATTTTCATTTTTACTACTGTTTAACAAGTATACATATTTTACCCACAAAGCCCCTACCCTATCCCTGAGAGTTAAGACAGTCTTAAAGAAAAGATTCTATCCCATAGTATTTATTTTTCTTTTTTTATTTATCTTTCCCCATGATAATTTGTTTATTCAGCTCTGGTATTGCTTAAGACACACATTGTGTTTGAACACGTTAAAAACTTAGCGATTGCTTTTAGTTATTGCCTTTATTTTCCTGGTGAATATGTGATTTTTAAAAAGCTTCATGCACCATATGGTTTTAGAATAACTTGATTTATATTAAGACATGATATCACAAGCATGTATTGATTCAGGATAAGAAAATAGGAGGCCTCTGTCAAAAAAAATTAAGGTTTTACTCTTTTGTAGTGTTTAGTACACCTGACTTTTTAGATCCTCCTGAGATTCATGCTCTTTTTAAATTTATTTTTGCTTATTTGGGGGGTGGTAATTAGGCTTATTTGTTTATTTATGTTTTAGAGGAGGTAGTGGAAATTGAACCCAGGCCCTGTGCACGCTAAGCATGTGCTCTACCACTTGAGCTATACCCTCCCCCCCCATGCTCTTCTATTAAAATGAGTTTTGCAAATTCATGACTTCCTTCAGTCTCATGTTCTCCAGTCACTAGGGGATCCTTGATTAAAACCTCATATATCAAAACCTTAATTGATACAGGTTTATGTTAGAGTTCTTATTGTAGAAAGCTTTCTTTATTAGGGCAGGAATTATTTGCAGCTCTTCCTTTCACAGAATTTTTTCCAGGACTCTTAGGGAGTGTTAGCATTGATTGATGATCTTCATATTTCTAAAATGTCTGTATAGGTTGCAAACAAACAATGAAGTAGACATAAATTAACAGTTGGGAGGGTGTGAAATAAGAGCAAAGAACCAGATGATCTAACATGGAATCAAATCAACTTAAAGCATGTTAAATGAGAGCACATAGTATTTTAAAGTTAATGTCATTATAAGAAATGTGAAATTGTAGCTTCTCCAGAAATGTTTTGTTATTTTCTGTAATCTGGTGAATAAACCTCAGGCTTTATTTATTTTGTCTTTTCCCTTAGAGTAATGATGGAGAAGAGCGATTAGCTGTTGTTCGACTCCTAGCTAAATTGTTTGGTTCTAAAGATTCTGATTTGGCAACACAGAATCGTCCTCTGTGGCAATGTTTTCTTGGACGGTAAGAGAATATACAATTATGTGGATTCTAACATTTAATGCTGGAGGCCAGTCAGTATGGCACACTTGATTAAAACTGTACATATCAAAACTTTAATTGATATGTTTGTTTCTTTTGTATCCGTGTTGCTGTGTTTCTTGAAGAATAAATTGTAGGACAGTTTCTGTGAAGAAAGATTATTATTATTTACCCACATAACACATTTTAATCTTTTTTTGCGTGTGCTAAAATAATGTCATTAGAATAAAGAGATAGGCAACATTTGAGAATTTTCAGTCTTAAGATTTTTAAATCATGAGACTGAAGACATCATGGTCCAGTCCATGCCATAATTCAGTCCAGCAATTTATTCGTTTAGTAGTGCTTATCCTTTAGATGTTTAGCTTATCTAATAGCATGATGTGTGTTTGGAACTAACTTGATATTATTGTATGATTTTGAAATGGAAAATATTGTTCTTGAGAGCTTGTTTGGAGGTTCTAGCAGGGGAGTGCAGCTCCTCATATACCCTTGACTGAGAAGAACGGTCCTCCTCTACTGGGGATGGTTGTTCTTTTTGACCAAGCGCACAGCTTTGGGAGGGACGCACATGGAGTGGTGAGGGAGGAAGGGGACACCCGCCTAGCCAGCTAGGTCAGCTGAATCGACTCTGGAGATCAATAAGGATGATAGATGTCACAGCCAGATCACCCTCACATCCAAAATATGGTTGTTCTCAATCAACATTTTTAATGTTCCTTCTCAAGCACTTAGAATTACTATGTTCTATTCAACTTGATGGTAAGGTTGAAAAAAATCTATGAAACTTACTAAATTACCCCCTTGAATTCCATTAACGTGTTTCTTTACTTCAGACATTCATTGAAAAGTCAGTTTTTACTATTAGTATTCTGGACATTTCAGATTCATCATTGTATAATTGAACTCATTCAGAAGGTAGGCTCAAAATTTTTCTTAAGGAAAATTCACTATAATAATTCTTTTTTTTAATTTTTAATTTTATTTTTTATTTTTTGTGGGGGAAGGTAATTAGGTTACTTATTTATTTATTTTTAGAGGAGGTACTGGGGATTGAACCCAGGACCTTGTGGATGCTAAGCAAGCACTCTACCACTGAGCTATACCCTCCCCTCTATAATAATTCTTACAATAACCTGGGTTAAATATTAAAATATAACAAATCTGAGAAATCCTTGACATTGACATTATGCTGTTTTAAGTTACTTGCTCAAAACAGGCTATTTTGAAGATGTTAATAGGTATATATACTGATTATTTGAATAATTAAACTTGAATTTATAAGAATTTAGAATAGAAGGAATGAAACAACTGTATTTGTCAGTTATAGACAAATGATTCTGCCCTAGTGATTGACATCAATGTTTATAGAAAAACATTTAAGCCAAAATGCAAGAGTTCATTTTTCATCTAGGTTATTTATAACAACAAAATCAATCATAAGACGTTTCGTACATTCATAATTTTATATTCACTGCTATCCTAATACTGGGTCTCTCATTCATAGAAACAAGGAAATATTACCAGTGTATCTGTTATACTGTATTATTTTCCTTAATTATTTAGCAATAAGTATTTTGATACTTTGCAATTTACTTGATCATGAATAGTAATGTTCTCATTTTTTTCTGGCAGTTAGAAAATTATAAATGAAATTTTATTAAAATTTGACAGTTATCTCTGGATAAGAAAGTAGACTTCCATATAGATGAATACATTTATTAAATAACATTAGTTTAATTGATTATTTTATGAGATCACTTCAAAAATAGAAATATTTTTTGCTATTTAAAATCACATTATAAATGTTCATTTATATACCAATTTAGTGGACAACTAGAAGTAATGGACAAATCCCTAGAAATGTACAGTCTCCCAAGAGTGAACCAGGAACAAATAGGAAATATGAATAGACCAATTACCAGTGCTGAAATTGAATCAGTAATAAAACAACTCCCAAAAAACAAGAGTCCAGGACCAGATGGCTTCACGGGTGAATTCTGCCAAACATTTAGAGAAGAGTTAATACCTGTCCTTCTCAAACTGTTCCAAAAAATTGCAGAGGAAGGAGTGCTTCCAAACTAATTCTGAAAGGCCATCGTCACTCTGATACCAAAACCAGCCAAAGATACCACCAAAAAAGAAAAATTAAAGGCCAATATCACTGATGAACATAAATGCAAAAATCCTCAACAAAATACTAGCAAACCAAATTCACCAGTACATTAAAAAGGATCATACACCATGATCAAGGTAGGATTTATCCTAGGGATGCAGGGATGGTTCAGTATCCACAAATCACATTAACAAACTGAAGAATAAAAATCATATGATCATCTCAATAGATACAGAAAAACCTTTTGACAAAATTCAACATTCATTTATGATTAAAAATAAACCTCTCCACAAAGTGGGTACAGAGGGACCATACCTCAACATAATAAATACCATTTATAATAAGCCCACAGCTAACATACTTAATGGTGAAAAGCTGAAAGCATTTCCTCTAAGATCAGGAACAAGACAGGGATGCCCACTCTTGCCCTTTTTATTCAGCATAGTTTTGGAAGTCCTACCCACAGCAGTCAGAGAGGAGAAAGAAATAAAAGGAATCCAAATTGGAAAAGAAATAAAACTATGGATGATATGATACCATACATAGAAAATCCTAAAGAGGCTACCAGAAAACTACTAGAGCTCATCAATGAATCAGTAAAGTTGTAGGATACAAAATTAATAAACAGAAATCAAGTTGCATTTCTGTATACTAACAATGAAATAACAGAAAGAAAAATTAAGAAAACAATCCCATTTTGAATCACATCAAAAAGAATAAAATACCTGGGAATATATTTACCCGAGGAGGTAAAAGACCTGTACTCAAAAAACTGTAAGACACTGGTGAATCAAGTTGAAGATATACAAACAGGTGGAAGGATAATGCTGTGTTCATGGATTGAAAGAATTAATATTGTTAAAATGACCATAGTACCCAAGGCAATCTACAGATTCAGTGCAGTCCTTGTGAAAAATACAAACGGTGTTTTTCACAGAGCTAGAACAAATAATTCTAAAATTTGTATGGAAACACAAAGGACCCTCAGATAGTCAAAACAATCTTGAGAGAGAACAAAACTCCCAGCTTTCACGCTATGCTACAAAGATATGGTCATCAAAACAGGATGATACTGGCAGAAAAATAGCCACATAGATCAATGGAATAGAATAAAGACCATAGAGATGAACCCGCACTTATATGGACAGTTAATCTGCAACAAAGGAGGCAGGAATACGCAATGGGGAAAAGACAGTCTCCAGTGAATGGTGTTGGAAAAACAGGACAGCTACACTGAAAAGAATCACACTAGACTACTCTCACACTATGCACAAAAATAAATACAAAATGAATTAAAGACTTTTAAGACCTGAAACCATAAAACTTTTAGAAAAAAACAGTACACTTTAACATTGGTTTTAGTAGGGTTTTTTTTTTGTTTTGTTGTTGTTTTTGTTGTTGTTGTTTTTTTTGATATGTCTCCTCAGGCAAGGAAAACAAAAGCAAAAATAAACAGCTGGGACTACATCAAACTAAAAAAGTTTTGCACAGTGAAGGAAATTAATAAAATGAAGGCCACCTGCTGAATGGGAGAAGATATTTTCAAATGATATATGTGATAAGGGGGTTAATGTACAAAGAACTCATACAACTTAACATCAAAAAGCAAACAACCTAATTAAAAATTGGGCAGAGGATCTGAGTACATACTTTTCCAAAGAAGACATACAGATGCCAAAAGACAGGAAAAAATGGTCAACATCACTAATCACCCGGGAGATACAAATCAGAATGCCAGCGAAATCATGTCATACCTGTCAGAATGGCTATTATCAAAAAGACATTTGGTGTAGCCATTATGGAAAACAGTATGGGGATCCCTCAAAAAACTAAAAATAGACTTATCATATAATCCAGCATTCCCACTCCTGGGCATATATACAGAGAACAGAGAAAACTGTAATTTGAAAAGATACATGCACCCCAGTGTTCATAGCAGCACTATTTACAATAGCCAAGACATGGAAACAACCTAAATGTCCATTGACAGATGACTGGATAAAGTTTTGGCATATATAGGAGAATACTACTCGGCCATAAAAAATAATAAAATACTGCCATTTGCAGCAATGTGAATGACCTGGAGCTCATCATTCTAATTGAAGTAAGCTAGAAAGGAAAAGAAAAAATACTGTATGATATCACTCATATGTGGAATCTTAAAAAAAAAAAAAAGACATTTATAAGACAGAAACAGAGTCACAGACATCAAAAACAAATTTATGGTTACCAGAAGGGAAAGTGAGTGGGAAGTGATAAACTGGGAGTTCAAGGTTTGCAAATACTACTCTATATAAAGTAAACATATAACAAGTGTTTTCTGTATAGCACAGGGAACTATATTCAATATCTTGTAGTAACCTATAATGAAGAAATATGAAAACAAATATATGTATGTGTAAGTATGATTGAAACATTATGCTGTACACCAGAAATTGACACAACATTGTAAACTGATGATATTTCAATTGAAAAATAGCAAGTGTTGGTGAGGATGTGGAGAAAAGGGAACCCTCATGTACTGTTGGTGGGGTTGTAAATTGGTACAGCCACTATTGAAAACAGTGTGGATGTTCCTCAGAAAATTAAAAATTGAACTGTTACATGATCCAGCAATTCCATTCCTGGTTATTTATCTGAAGAAAACAAAAACATAAATCAGAAAAGATATGCATCCTATGTTCGTTGTGGCATTATTTACAGTAGCCAAGCTATGGAAGCAACCCAGGTAGCCATCAATAGATAAATGGATAAAGTCGATGAGGTATATATGTATACAATGGAATATTACTCATTCATAAAAGATAAAGAATGAAATCTTGCCATTTGCAACAACATGGTTGGACCTAAAGGGTGACTATGCTCACTGCATTAAGTCAGACAGAGAAGGACAAATACTGTATAATTTTGCCTATATGTGGAATCTTAAAAACAAACAAATAAACAAATATACAGAAGCAGAGTTATAGATAGAACAAACAGATGGTTGCCAGAGGGGAGTAGGGTAGGGGGAAGAAAGAAATAGGTGAGGGAGATTAAAAGGTAAAAAATAAATAAGTAAAATCATGTTATTTATAGTTAATAAATGTTTTTAAGTTAGCCAGTAATAAACAAAATTTGAGAGTTGCTCAGGTTTTGAATCTACATACTGAGTTTCATATTTATTGAATTCTTATAATATACTAGACCTTTAAAAGTGCAGTTACAAGTTGGTCCCATCCATATGGAAGCTGTAAGGCAATATGGCACATGTATTTTATGTATGACCTCATCTTTGAATTTCTAGATCTGCCTCTATATATGATTTGCTTTCTACCTCACATTCCCCTAGTATTTTTCTCCTATAAACTTCCTTTTCAAGAAGATTTTGTATTTTGAGTATTTATTTTTTGTTTGTTTTGTAGCATAATTTTAAGCTCTTCAGTTTTTGTCTGTGCAAAGTAGGTAGTTTGGACTGGGGGATGTGTTTTTACTGTTTTTTGTTTTTGTATGGTGAAAATTTTAAAATATTTTTGTGAAATTATGTATCTTTATTACTTTATATTCTTCCTTCCTTCAGAACATATTAACTGTCGTAATAACACATTTTCTAATCAGTAACTGTTTATAGGCATTTACATAGTATTAGATATATCTTTTTTGAAAATAATTTTTTTGTCTTAAAACTAATATTTAGCAATTTTTTTCTGTGTAGGTTTAATGACATTCATGTTCCTGTCAGATTAGAAAGTGTGAAATTTGCCAGTCACTGTTTAATGAATCACCCAGATTTAGCAAAAGACCTCACAGGTAAGTGACCTGGTTCATTACAAATAAGAGTACTCACAAATATATTTCAGATGTGACCTTTGACTTCCGTTTCTGAATAGATTTAACTCTGGCACTATTTCAAGTCTATATCTGTCATAGACTAGTAAATGATTTCATGTTTATACTATAAAATTACATTTGAAATTTTCATATTTTAATCCTTTGGAGTTTTTTGGAAATCATAATTTGAGGAAGTAGGCTCTTCTTATGACATTGGATTTTGGCACAAATCATTATATCTGTGTAATAATTCAATATAGTAACAAACCTAATAGTAAATAGGAAAGTGATTGTCTTCTGAACTAGACTGGAATTTCTTGTTCTTCATGTGAACACAGAGCATTTGAACCTACTTATTTGGTAGTAACAAACAGTCAGTATCAAAATGCTCTTTACCAAAAAAGAGGAAATAACTTTTTTTTTTATTTTGTTGTAATTATTTAGGGATTTTCTTTAGAGGTCATAGAATGTTACTATTTTGTGCCATATACAGATACATACTTATTAGCAAATTTGCTAAAGGCATTTTTACTATTTTTCTTTTAAATCTTTTAGTTTGTATTGTTAACGTAAATTCTAAACTTAATCAGTAACTTTGTTGTGATTTGGTTTTTCCAGAATAGTTGATATAAAATATTTATTAAGATGTTGGGGGAAGGGGGTTTGGAAGGGCCAGACTGGGAATTTGAGATTTGTAGATACTGACAGGTATATATAGAGTAGATAAACAAGTTTATACTGTATAGCACAGGGAAATATATATAAGATCTTGTAGTAGCTCATGGTGAAAAAGAATATGAAAGTGAATATATGTATATTCATGTATGACTGAAAAATTGTGCTGTACACCAGAAATTGTAAACTAATTATAACTCAATTAGAAAAAAATAACTTTGAGACAAATGAAAAAAAAAGATGTGACTTTAAAGCAATAAACAAACAGTGTGATATAGTTTATTTAGTTTATTTTGTGATTAGATAGTGTATTTCCACCTTTAAAATAATCTTCATTTATGCCTCATTTCACAGTTGTTTCAGTATGGACATAAGATTAAAAGCATTAGTTTGTTTTGGGTTTCTTTGGTCATTCTGTACATAACAAATATTATAGCCAACATTTAGCTTAATTTTTTTCTTTCATTATAGAATATTTGAAAGTTAGATCACATGATCCAGAAGAAGCTATTCGTCATGATGTCATTGTTACTATAATAACAGCTGCCAAAAGAGACCTTGCCTTAGTAAATGATCAGCTACTTGGCTTTGTAAGGGAAAGAACATTGGACAAACGGGTAAAATCTGAGTAATTTTATTCTTTTGTAATTTACTGTGCTTAATTACATTGTTAGCAAAATACAATAGAAATTACAATCTATTGTATTTAACGTTTTTCTGTGTGAAAGTCAAGTTAATACAATGTTAAAGAGCTAATAATTTGTATGTTTTCTGCATATCTTTTAATAATCTTTACAAATGAATGTATTTGGATTCTATGGCTTTTCAGATCTTAGGTATGGGTTTGTCTTTTAGCTTACTTTTACAAAAAGGACTGCTAAATTAAAGTTTTAGTTTATCTTTTCACTTACATGATGAGTTTCAAAAGAATAATGATTGATCACCTGCATTTATTTCTTATAGTTAGCATTTTCAAAAGTAACTGTCTTATATAACTTAGCTGGATTCATTGAACTAAAAGAATATCATATTTCCTATGAAAGCGATGTTTCCATATTGCTGTGCTAAACTTAGGTCTGAAATGATGGTTTATGTTTAGTTATTACTTTTTGTGTGATTTCCTCCAAATGAATGCAGTTAAAAGCGTGGGTTGATAAAGAAGTAGTACTAAGAACAACAGTTCTTAGCAGTTATAGCAGTTGCTGAGGAATAGTATCAACTACAAATTCAGCCATAAGTAACAGACAGATAGGCAAGACAGGCTGATTAAACATGTTACTTATGCAGTATCTCTTGGTTATGAGATACAGCAAGATGTATTCTTTAAATTCTTTCAAAATAGTCACAGAAGGCAAATAGATAAAGTGTACATCATTTAACTTATTCAACTATGTCAGTAATTCTATCTCTGAAGAGTTTTTTCCCTTGGCTTAAATTTAAATGGAATGACACTCCCTACTGGTTAGGTTAATTGCCCTTCCCCGTATACACACCAGATTTCAGGTATTGCCATTTGTATTACTGCCTCCTTTTAGAAACATTTCACTCCTACTTCTATCAGTGTTTAAAGTTTTAGGAAGAGTTGAGTAACTGATTCTTGATAACAGACTGTATGATATGGTCTGATAGTACCTACTGGACATTTTAGGACCTGGATTTAGTGTAATGAATTAAATGACCTTGAGTATAGCCTTTCTAAAACTTGTTTTCTGTAAAATGTGGGAACAGGACTTAATCTTTGGTTTCACTGCTTACATTCTTTAGTTTCATGTAAGAAATGTCAAAAGGCATCTGTGTTACCTGTTACAGGAACAGAGTTTTATACCATCTACTAAATAGCCCCCAAATGAGAAAATTTTAGAAAAAAAATTATAAGAAAGTATTAAATAAACCAAAGATAGTATTGATTTGTTATTGAGACAAGTATCTTTTTTTGGTTATTGTTTTTATTCCATCATACTGTCTTTGTTTTAACTCTAGATTTTTATAGTCGTCGTTTCTGTCTACCCTCTTTCAACACCTTTCTTTCCTCTTAGTAAATCATCCCAGTCTCTTTAAGTCCAAAAGAATCTTTAACTGACTAGGATGTGACTAGGTAAATCTTTTGCCCTTTTAATCTGCAAAGTAGGAAAAATCACCTAAGATAATCACTAAGGTGCTTTCCAACTTTGTAATTCTAGGATTGTGATACTAAATTTTGTTCTTCATGTCCTGAGTTAATATCAGAAGGGATATAACTAGGATAAAACATTCCAGATGATAGGGCTTTTGTTTGCAAAGTAAATTATACACTTTCTCTTTTATCTTTTAATCACTTCTATAGCTTGACCAAAATTTTTTTAGGCAGAATATAATGAAATCTTCTATAAGATTTATTTACTGTTGCTTGGCTTTGAAGGAAATAAAAAATTAATAGATGATTTAGCAGTATTTGCATTGGATACTTTCAGAAAATAGTCTGTTTTCTAAATAGGAACATACTCAAAATGATTGATACAGCAATTTGTCTGCCTCTTATAAAAATAAACATTGTGCCGATTTATACATAAAGAAATTTGATTGTGCAACCTAGTGAAAGAAGTGGCAAATTTTGCAGTATATTGAAGTTTGCTATCTAGCTCATCCAAAAAAACTTTATACTTTCTAGTGGCGAGTAAGAAAAGAAGCTATGATGGGCCTGGCTCAACTTTATAAGAAATACTGTCTTCATGGCGAAGCGGGAAAGGAAGCTGCAGAGAAAGTCAGCTGGATAAAGGACAAACTTTTGCATATATATTATCAGAATAGCATCGATGACAAGTGAGTCTAATATGTTGGTAAAATGAATTTAAAAGTGCTTTTAATTTTTTAAATATAAGTCCTATTTAATTTTTTTCATAATGATTTGTTTCTAAGTTTAGAAATCACTTTCTGCATGTTTACACATATCATGTTTAAATAAAACTGTACCCAGGATTGTAAGTTAGCGTAATAAAAGTGAAATAGTCATGAGATTTGTACTGAGACTAGAGACCAAATGTTCATTCTGCCCCTTACTGTATGTTAGCTCTTGCACAACTGTTTTAGTTTTTTATGCACTTGATTTTATCTAAAAATGAGTAATAATAAAGCCTTCCTTACAGAATTATGTGGATTAAAGAAAATAATGAACGTAAAGACCCTTAGCCCACTGCCTAGCAATACAGCACTATTTAATACTAGTTATTTTTCCTTCTTACAACACTGTAAGAACCGTTAGAGGTGTTACTGTGTTGTTTTTTTTTTAATTGACATAATGATCCTATATTTGTATATATTGTGAAATGATGGCCACAGTAAGACTGTTTAACATCTGTCCCCATACTTAGTTACAAAATACTTTTTTTTTCTTGAGATGAGAACTTACATTGTTTTCATTTTATGAATGTTGCTTACAATTCTGTATTGGATTACAGTAATGATTTTGGTTTTTTGCAAAATACTTTGCAGTGTTTTATTGAATTAGACTACTTTGGCATCATTGGATATGTATTTCACTGACTAATGAAGAGCTTTTGTATTTTCTTATTCCAGTGATATTGAATAAATAAATATAAACTTAGCAAGAAGGATATTCCAGTATTGTAAGGAATTTGGAAAGTAGAAAGGAGATCAGATGTGCATAGGAAAAGCTAAAATTTCAGGAAGTTCAAGGGAGATTCCCCCTTTGTTGTACTCAGTGACAACATAGGAAAGGAGCCAGTGTAATTAGAGGAAATTAATGGGTTTTTTGGTGGGTGGTTTTTTTTGTTTGTTTGTTTTTTTGAGAATTAGCTATTCTTGAGATCATAGCCTTATATGTAGTGTTAAGCAATTCAGTTTAGCTGCAGACTGATGAAGAACAGATGGAACAGCCTGTCACCCCATGTTTAGGAATAACATATAACCCTTTTAGAACAAATGTTTCCTACTCACAAATTAAAAAGTGTAGCCAGAAATAGCAGTCGTAGCTCTAAGCTGAAAAATAACCATACTTGCAAGGAAAGGCCTTGATCACATACTGATCTTTTCCACTGTGTTTGCACACACAGGTGTAACTGTTGGTATGGTAACTTTGCATAAAGTGGTTAAAATACAGAATGGCTATTACTTCTAAAAATGGAATGATTTTATTACTTGGGGTTTTTTGTTTGCTTCATAGACTGTTGGTAGAGAAAATCTTTGCTCAGTATCTTGTCCCCCACAACCTGGAAACAGAAGAGAGAATGAAATGCTTGTATTATTTATATGCTAGTTTGGATCCAAATGCTGTCAAGTAAGTTACTTTTTAAATGATTTAGAGTATTTCTTGGAGATTTTATAAAATTATTTCATCTTACTAATTGTCATTGATAGGGTTGTTGCTTATTCTAGTTGAATCAAGAACCCCAGGTAAATATTTATAGAGAAAATTTTTATGATAAAAATTCAGGTAAGTTAATGGCAAAAATAGTCCTGTGTTCATAGACGTTATTTGTCCACTGAGCCGGTAATGTGGTTTCAGGGATTCAGTGAAGTCCTTATGTCAAAATTATCTTTTGGCCACCTGTTGACTGCCATCTCCATTACACTATTGGAGCTCTCCCATACTAAGCCTAAGAATTAAGTCCTGGTTCTTTGTCAGGAGTGCATATCCAGGTCACTTCAAGGTAGAGTAACTATATGATTGATGTCCAAACAGATATTTTTTAGAGTGAAAGGAGGCAGTATTAATAATTTTGTCCAGACAACCAACATAAACTTTACCCCAGGCCACATAGAATGTGTGAACATTGCACTTTAATAAAGCTTTTTAAAAAGTAAGTCAGTCCTGTCATTGAGAATTCTGATTCTTTTGAATAAGAATCTCAGCCATTACATATATAACGTATGTGTGTGTGTGTGTGTGTAGATTTATATATATACATTTATAAGTTCACAATTATATATATATAAATCTACAGTTTTCATATAAATTCAAATTTATGGAAAAGTTGCAGGAATAACACAAAGCTTTATGCTGTCCCCTTTAACACGTTTCATCGTTTTTGACCACTTGCTTTATCATTTACTATTTGCACATACTTTATTTCTGTATATATATTTTCTTCTGAACCATTGGATCCCTTTGTCTCTAATACACTTCAGTTTATATTTGCTAAGAACAAGGATGTTCTCTAATATCACTAGAGTACCCTAATCAAAATCAGGAGATACAATATTGACAATAGTATTATTGTCTAATCCAGTGTGTATTCAAATTTCCTCAATTGTCCAAATGTCCTTTACGGATTTTTTTTTCTCCTTTTTGTAACACATTGCATATTTGTCATTGTCTCTAGTCTCTTTTAATTTAGAACCATTATCAGTCTTTGTCTTTATGACTTTGACATTTTTCAGAAGAGTATTGCATCTGTAGAATGTTCTCTCATTTTGGGTTCATCCAGTATTTCCTTATTATTAGATTGAGATTATGCATTTTCAGCAGAAGTTTCATAGAGTAACATATCCTTGTTGCAGTATATTAGGAGGCTTTAGCCATCATTTAAAAAAAAAAAGGATTTGTAAATGGATCCTAATGTTCACTATAGGTAGTAAACCTTTGGCTTAAGGTCTTGGTCTCTATTTATATTTCAAAATATTTGGCAAAGAATACTCAGACATAAACTTGTTTCCCAGAAGTCCTCTGGGCACCTGAAACTATGAAGAGAGTTTGTGAGAAAAGAAAATCTGCTTTCATGGAGAGAAGAGTCTAGAATAAACAAATTCAATTTAAATTTGGCATCTTGAATCTGCATCATTTCTGTGAAACTTGTTTTTTTGAAGTGGTCCATGTTCCTTCATGCATACCCCCATAGCCTGGCATAAAAAGGTCTTAGATGATCTGATCCTTTCTATAGTATGTTTCAGCTTCCTGATGTTCTCCTACTCACAGTGTGCTCCTAGTCTATAAAAAATATTTTTAACTTTCCTGTATGTTCCATGCACTTCTATGACATTTATCTTTTTTTAATACCAGAACGTTCCAGCTACCTCTGCTTGGAATGTCTTTCAATTCCTCATTTACCTCACAAGATCTTATTCATCCTTCTAAACATCTCAAATATTTTCTCTCATAAGAAGCCTTATATTTACTATTTCAAACTAAACTATCTTAATCCTAATAAATAAATTTTCTGGTGCTCAAAATTTTATGTAGATGTAGAATGATGTATCTACTCTGTGCAATAAGTAGTAAGGTTGAATAGTTACCAGTATTGTTATTTCTTTTCATGTTTATAACTATTTCCAGAGCTCTCAATGAAATGTGGAAGTGTCAGAACATGCTTAGAAGTCATGTACGAGAACTACTGGATTTACACAAGCAGCCTACGGTAGGTTCATGATTTGTTTAAATTTATGGTTTGTTACAGTCATTGTTAGTTTTTCTGAAGTTATATATAATCAAGTAGGCAAAAAGTATCTCAAGTGTTTTGTTTTCTGAATGTCAGTTAAACATAATTTCTGTAGTTACCAAAGCTAAATTTCCATTTCATGTGAGTATAACAAAATCTTACTTTCCAGCATGAACAAGGAAATGGTGTTTTTTAGTTTATCAAGCATTTAGACACTAGGAATTTGTACATAGTTTATCAATTTTCAAATTAGAATTAAACCTCAAGATAAAATTACATTAGAAGTCATAACATATTTTTGCTCTGTGATTTTTGATCCTTAACTGTAGTCAGTGTTATGATTGGTATCAATCCTATAAATATGCCAAATCAAATTAACAAATTCTGCCCAATATATTCTGGAACATGAGGGAAAGAAACTTGAATAATCTCTTAGTATATTTCTGAATATATTTGCTAGAATAGATGTTCTTAGCCAGGGAACCATAGATAGAGACTCCTCAGTGCCCATGGATGCTAAAACAAGGGTTTTCGAACTTTTTTGTAATCGACCAGATAATAAAAATGTAGGCTTTGCCAGCCACACACTGTCTGGTGAAATACTTGACTCTGCCTTTGTGGTATAGAAGCAGTCATAGATAGTACGCAGATAAATGGACATGACTGATCCAACAAAACTTCTAACAAAAACAGCAGATCCCAATTACTGAAATTTCATACAAATTAAATAATAAAATAAAACTTCATTGCAATGGAGGAAAGAGAAGGAAGAAGGGACGTGATAATTTTAACATTTGGGCCACAAAGTAGCTAATAGAACTTTATTCAGAAAGAAAATTTTTCTACTCTTCACATTTTGTTTATTTTCTTTGGTGTATGGTTGCACAGTAATTTTGATATGATAATTATTTTCATTATCTTCTGGCAAGATTATTTTCCTGGGAAAGTTGTATACTCTTTTTAAAATTTTTAAATACCTTCCTTCTGACATCTCCTTTCCTGCATTTGGGCTAACTTAATAGTTGTTGCTACTCCATACTTCGTTATCAACATAGGGTGTAGATATGGTAAGCACTGTTCTAGTGGGTAGATTGTGATGGATTTTTTTTTTTTTTTTAATATCCAGGTGGGAAAGGTATAGCTCAAGTGGTAGAGCATATGATTACCATGCATGAGGTCCTGGGTTCAATCCCCAGTACTTCCTCTAAGAATAAATAAATAAATAAACCTAATTACCTCCCCCACCAAAAACAATTTAATTAATTAAAAATAAAAAATATCCAATACTGTGTATAAATTTTCTTACAGAAATTTGTTAGCACATATGACTTCTTTTATTTTTATTTTAAATTTCAGTCAGAGGCTAACTGTTCCGCCATGTTTGGAAAACTGATGACCATAGCAAGTGAGTATGTTTGTTGGCTCCATAGATATATAATAAACATCAAATAATTTACCCGGTGAAACTATCAATTTAATACTAAGTAAGACAAAAATAATTCTTCCCTTATTAATTTTATTTCTAAGAACCAGATAGGCTGATTATCTTTTGATGGCTTAAAATTATTTTTTAAGACAGCTTGCTTTTAGTTTAGTAGAGTAGTCTTTCTTTTGTAATATTGATTCTTTTTTAATTTTATAGAGAATTTGCCTGACCCTGGGAAAGCACAAGATTTTGTGAAGAAATTTAACCAGGTTCTTGGGGATGATGAGAAACTGCGGTCTCAGTTGGAGTTGTTAATCAGCCCGACCTGTTCATGCAAACAGGCAGATGTTTGTGTGGTTAGTAAATTATACTTCCACATTTGTTCTCCTAGCTTTGCTTATAGAAACTTTTATTTCATTAAAGCCTGCTATACATAGATTATTTTATTTGTAAGAGTTTAACAATATTATGAGCTCTGAATTACCTACAAGTAGATCTGTGCTCAACTTAGTTCTCTTCACTTACCACTCATCAGCCAAATTCCAGGAAAAACATTAGGTGGTCCTAGGAATTGAGCAAGATAAAATGCTGTGTATTTAGTAGACACTCATTAGGTAAATAAGAATTTTCTGAAGGCTTGTGTGTGTGTGTGTGTGTATTTTCTTCTCCCATGCGTTAGCACAGAAAAAACCCTTGTTGGTAAATCAGCAATAGTTACATTGCCATATGTGCATTTATAGATAATTCCTATCTAGGCTTTTATCTTCATTATGTTTGTAAACTACTTATTGTATAGAAAACTAGAATCGTTGACAGCATCTGGAAGGAAAACTTCATTCATTTATTCAGCATTTTATGAGACAGTTCTCTAATTTCATTCATATCATTTACTACCAGTGTAACCTTTAGTAAGTTCTTCAGTATCTTTGAGCCTCATGTTTATTGCCTGTAAGTGTTAACAACCTCGCAGGGTTGTTAAGAGGAGATATATATAGATACAGATATTTGACCCTGCACTACCCTTTAGGATTTAAGTGAATTGTATTTCTATGCTATTACACATATATGACAAACACTATGCTTGGACCAATCTTACAGAGATGAATAAGAGAAAGAAAATCATTTGTTATTTCTGTCTAACTTTGTTCTGGAAAGAATTAGAGTGGGATAATTATTTAAATATGTGAAAGGGATAAAGACTATAATATATCTATACAAGTCTTCTGGGAGCATGGAGTAGGTTTTTTTGTTTTTGTTTTTTCAGTCTAGTAGGGATTCAGGCCTGGTAGGAATATAGGATCTCTAAGTGGATCTAAAAAGAGTAGTAATTAGGATGAAGTTGGGGGGAAACATGTTAGGGAAGGGAGCAGTGGGTTCTTCCTTTGGACCTAGGGATATGGATGTGCCAACTACTCAGACTACCTCAGTCTGCATTTCTGAGCTGGGTGGTTTGCTGAGAACGTTTAAAGATTTTATTTACATATTTGGCATTTAGAATTCCAGTTTCAGAATACTATGTCCTACAGGGCATGCATTATTATAAGTTGGATCATAGAATGAAATAGCATGAAAATACCCTAGAGATAATTGATTTAACCGCTTTATTTTACAGATAAGGAAATTGAATTTTAAGGAGCTGAAGTTTCTCATTCAGTGTTTCACAGCTAGTTATAGTGGCTGAGCTGCAGGTAGAGTCCAGATCTCATAGACCCACGATAGTGTTCTTTCTATACATTCCATCATTGTTTGCAAGAACCAGCACAAGCTATACTGTATTGCTAGAGTACTGCTCAAGAAATATGGACCTTGAGAACAAACAATCAAGTGGTATTATTTGGTCTGAGAAAAAAGTAGGACTTGGGCTTAAGTTTGAAAAATGGCAGTAATGTGAATTCCTGCTGTTTGCCAGACCAGAAATATCTAAGAGTTTCCAAATCCAAAAAGTATATGCAAAACAGATGTTGTAACCAGAACACCTCAGGATGAATACTGCAGTCATGCAATGCAGCCAATCAGTGCTCCTGATTTTAGGAACCAGGAAAGTAGAGATGAGGACTGACTGTGCTTGCACTGGAAAGAGCATGATAATGATACCTTTTTGGAGGGGAGGTTATTCTGAGGATGTTTAAGTAATGGGCCACAAAATGGCTAATAGAACTCTGTTCTAGAAGAAAAAATTTCTACTCTTCACATTTTTAACTTCATTTTCTATGGTAAATAGTTTCACAGTCATTTCTCTCTTAGCTCGTAACATTGTGTATTCTAAGCACATTTTTTAATCTATGTATTCTCTTGTGTAAAGTAGGACTTAACAATAGCCTTAAATGCTCAGGAAAACAACCACTGTTAGAATAGTTTTTGCTCTTTTTCAGAACATCTGTATCATTTTGTCCTTTTCTGCAAGGGCTTTTGATATTAGTTAACGTATGCTTTAATATCCACATTCCTTTTTACCTAATAGTTTCATTCTGAAGGAGAAGAAATATATAAACATAAAATTAGTTTCTGTCATTTTTTGTGGCTTTTATTCCATCTTTGGGAGTCCCTTCTCTGTCTCCTACTAAGGTGTATTTACCATCACCTCTTTTCTAAATGACAGTAGCTTCCTACTTCTTAAGAGGTGAACATTACTTAGTAAGAATGGAGATTCTGATAGTTTTCTCCCTTTGCCTCAGTTCCAATCCTGAACATTTTTAGCAAAAATACTTTAAACAAGAAATATGAATAGATACATACTGTGGAGTAAAATGACTATGCATGATGCTATAGTGAGAGGGTGAGCAATGGTATTGAGATCTGTGCTATATAGATTTGCTTTTTCTTTAGACTTCCAGTTTTGAGTTTCCACACCTTGGTTCTAGAAAAGGACCACTTATTTACCATAGCTTCAGCTCTGCTTGTTATTTTATCCTCTAGAACCTTCCTATGATAATTGTTCCCAAATTTTAAGATTTTCCTTGAAGGTTGTTAATTCAGCATTTGAGGCAGTCCTAGGTTTGAATTTCAGCTGTAACAGTTACTATCAGTGTGACCTTTAGTAAGTTGCTCACTATTTTTGAGCCTCATTTTCTTCATCTCTAAATATTGTCAGTGTCATAGGATTGTTAAATGAATAAGATCAAATGAAATTTTATATATGGCCTAATAGAGGGCCCCCTGCACTGCCCTTTAAGATGTAAATAAATAGTAATTCTATGGTATTACATATACATGACAAACACTGGGATACACAGTATGTGTGAGTATCCTTATTTTTTTTCTTGAATGTGTAAAGAAAACAGGAAACTGTTTATTTGCTGCTATTACCTGCCACAAACTAATTTGGCTTGCTGCTTATCCCCAGTATCACTTAAGATTATGACACATGTCATATTAAATAGTTGTTATGAGAGATTATCTAAATATAACATATATAAAATGTGATTATGAAGGGTTACCTAAATGTAAGATTGTTATGTGGGATTACAGAAACACCAGGTTTTTAAAACTGTCTAATATTATTGTTTATATACAGTGGTATATTTTATATAGTGCTATTACTGTGTTTAAATGTGAATTTTTCTTTTTCCCTTTAGCATTTCCTTTTTTATTTTTCTATGCTTATATAGTACCATATATAGGACTAGGTAGTATCATAACTGTCTTCCCTAATGCTTTTCCATTTGTTATTACTTATATATAGTTTGTCTAGCAATTTTCCAATGGTGTATTTGTTGTTAGACAGTCACTGACTTTGTTAAAGCAATTAAATTCAATACGAGCGGGGGGAAATCACCTCTTTGGGAGACCTGCACAAAAGAAAAATTGATTTCAAAAGATAATATAGTCTTTAAGTTCAGATTTTAAATATGTGTGTGTGTGTGACTTAGAGCAAACTATGTAAAGACTGAGCACTGATTAAAATATTATTTTCCCAAATGCTGAAGTTTTGCCCAGTTAATTGCACCTTACAAAATAAATCAGGCATCTCTTAATGACTAAAAAGTTTTTTTCAGAATCTATTCCGTCGGATTTACACTCTAATAACAAATATGGATCATATCTAATTTAGTATGACCCTTATAATTAATTTGTGTCAAGACGTCACTGAAACTAGAAATTTTTTTTCCTTTATCCCCCTGGAAAAATATCATTAGATTTTTTTTATGAAAAAAATACTTATTAATAGAGTGACTGTCATTTATTACTGCTTTATAGTTTGGAGGACGTTTTAATATGCATTATCTTCTCAGCTAACATTTACATTTACTCATCAGAGATAGTGAATTAAAAGCCTTGTTATTAAAGTAAATTTCTTTCCCAGTGCCCAGCACATTGTAAATTTAATCTTGTCTTTGGTGGAATCCATCTCTGTAATCATTAAGTCCTTATATTCTTTGCAAACTTCCAGCTGTAATGTCTTTTCTTTGTAAGAGCTCTTTGATATAATCCCACCATCTTTGAATTATGTTCTTCTAGAACTCAGAAACTTTATAAATTTATGAATGAATTCTCTTCTCTTTAAAAAAACAAATTGTTGACATAAATAAAACACAGTTCTTTTTCAAATTAAGAAGTAAACCAATATAACATACCCATGAAAGTACAAGTTGTTTTTTAATTTTTCAAAAGTAGTGCGTTAAAGAGATTGTTTACTAAGCAGTAATTTCATGGGAGAAATACGAGATAAAAGGCGTAAGTCATACCATGTCACCCCCCTTTCTCTTCTCTCAAGTCCAGGTTTTGTAGTGATTCCCTGATCAGTATATAATTTTAGCCAGGGTGTAAAGCAGAAAAAAGTTTTTTTGTTTTTTTGTGTTTTTTTTAACATCTGATGGTTTTGAATCTTTAAATGCTTTTGATGCTCACAGTCATCTTTATTTGGAAAAACATGAAAGAGAATCAGACTTAATGGTAAAACTCTTTCCTTCCTATAGAGAGAAATAGCTCGGAAACTTGCAAATCCTAAGCAGCCAACAAATCCTTTTCTAGAGATGGTCAAATTTCTGTTGGAAAGAATTGCACCTGTGCACATTGATTCAGAAGCCATAAGGTAAGCTAGGAAATATATTCACTCAAAAATAAGACTATAGTCTGAAACTACAGTGTTGTAAATTTAAATTCTAGGTCCCTAAGGAGACCTAAAAAGGTTCTCTGCAGAATAGTATTTTGAAAGGAGCGCAAGATTGCCATTAGACTAATCTGCTTTCAAAATATATGTCTGTTACTTACCAGCTTAGTGGCTTTGGGGAAAGTTCTCTAATTTATGAGTTTTTAATTTATTTTTAACTTTAATGTGGGTATAACGTCTCCTTGTTGGATGATTGTGGATTAGTGATAAATATATAAAAAGTAAGTAGCCTAGCATAACAAACAGTGACAGCTATTGTTCTTAACTGTTCCCATAATTTCATACATTTCAGTTGTTTCTAATGATTTCCCATTGTAAACTTGTGTGAATACTTTTCCCTTGCCCTAAGCATTTTTCCAGTAGAGTAGCTATATATCTTTCTTTTCACGTTAGATTACTAAATAGCATTTATTGACTCTTTTCAAACAGCCTTGGATTAGGAGACCTGGTTCTAGGTATTTAGTTCTTTCATCTTATGTGAATCACTGCTTTGGTTATATTGAAATACCAATTCTTTTCATTTGCTACGGCTGCCATAACAAAATGTCATAGACTGTGTGACTAAAACAACAGAAATTTATTTTCTCACATTCTGGAGGCTAGCAGTCCAAGATCAAGGTATCAGCAAGTTTGATTTCTCCTGAGACCTCTCTCATAGCGTGCAGGTAACCTCCTCCTTGCTTTCCTTACACATCTGTGTCGTAATCTCCTCTTCATATATGGACAACAGTTATTTAGGATTATCACCCACACATTTGACCTCAGTTTACCTTAATTATCTCTTTAAAGGCCCTATTTCCAAATATAGTCACATTCTGAGATATGGAGGCTAGGATTTCAGCATATAAATTTAGGGAGTACATAATTTAGTTCATAATGGTAATGTGGGGTTTGGGGGTTTTTTAACTAAGATTTCCTTATCCTTTTATTTCCTTATTTGCAAATAAGAAAACTAAGTTTCAGAGAGACTAAGTGGTATGTTCCACAGCTGGGTGATGACAAAAAACTATAATAACTTAAACAGATTCTTTGCTCTATACCATTTGATTTTAATGGGATAAATCAAGGAAATGACAGACTTGAGCACTCTTACCTTTGCATATTGACTTTGAAAGAGACATATAATGGCATCAGGAAACCTCTGCTATTTGTCTCCATGAGGCCTCACAGGGTTTCATTACTTTAGTAAATTATAATAAGCTAGTGTTTGATCTACAATCTTAAAAGACCAAAAACCCAGTTTTTTTTCGATAGCTTCATGGTTGTTTGGACTCAGAGAAAACAACTTGTGGTTAGGATTTCAAAGAGACTAATTTTATGCAAAATTCCCATTAATTTTTCTGGAAAATATGTCATAATACTCCTTCCATGTAACAAATACTCATGGAATATAAATTGCAGATAAAAGCCTTGATGATTCATTTAACATTACATTTAATGGAGCAATTTGTAAAGTACATTGGGTAACTGGGGAAGGAGAGTTACCTAACCCAGACTGTGAGATAAGTTTGTTATTAGGGAAGGTTCCTGAAATAGATGGTATACAATATGGGTAGTGAAAGATCAGTAGGAATTTTAGTAGATTGGCAAGGTGAAGATTGCAGGGCAAGAGCAGACCAGGCCACTAGCCCCATGGCACTGGGTAAGTTATTTAAACTACTCTGAGCTTTAATTTTCTCATCTTTAAAATAAGAACAATAATAGTAATTACTACTCAGTGGAGTTGTTGAGAGGCTGAAATAACACATGAATATGTAAAACACTTAGCATAATGCCTCACACACAGTAAGTGCTGAATGAGTGTTAGTAGCTATTCTAGCAGACATAAAAGAACAAAGGCAAAAGGAATCAGTAGGTATTTAGAAAATTGCATGTACTTCAACCATAATGAAAGATTTGGGAAGAAAGGATTGGAAATAGTAGAAAATCATTATAAATACAACCATTTTTAAATTTATTTATTTATTTTGGTATATTTCCCTCAGACTTATGTCCATACAAATATACATATGCATACTACAGTTAGTTATTGGTCTGTAGATAGTGGTTGAAAGTGAAGTAGTGATTGTAGTAATGATTTAAACCTGGAGAGAGTGTACAATTTAAAAGGAAAAAGGTTGAGGACTGAATCCTGCAGATAATTAGCAGTTAAGAAGCTGGCAAAAGATAAGGAATTTATTAAATTTGAAAAATGTTTTAATGGAGGCATGGTCAAAAGTAGAAAATCAGGAAAGTGGTATCACAGAAGCCAAAGAGGGACTAAAAGGTCAGGGGTCAGATGCTACCAAGAGTGAAATAAGTCCTAAAAAAGTATCCATTGAATTTAGAAAATAGAAAAACAACACAATGCCCAGAATAGTTTCTTTGGTTAGCAAGGGTGAATTAGATTACCATCGATTGAGAAGGGCATAAGATAGTCCTTCCACATCCACATCATGTTTTCACAAAGGAAATATTGAGCAGAGAAAACTGTTCAAGCCTAGAGGTGACTGGCCTAGCTCAGTAGGAGTCCACTGTATCCCACCTGGCCACCTTGAGGTCTGAGAAAACCAAAGGGCTATATACCCTGTCATACCTCTAAACTGCTATAGGAGATAAATGTTCCCCATTTATCTGGGGGAACCAGTATAAACAGTTTAGCTATAAAAAGCAAAGGAGAAAAATGAGATGATGCAGAGATTAAGTTTGAAGAAGGGTCTTTTTTTGTTGTTTTTAATGAAGGAATTTTGAATATTTAAATACCTTTAAAAGGTATTGAAGAGTCTTGAGTTCAGGCCAAATCCTGTGTGTGATTTTTCAAGCTCAACCCTAGTCAGTTACAAAGACTTTATCTGGAAGGCCTCATTGGGGAAAACTGCCCCCCATGCACCAAACTTTGTACACAGGCAATGCACTGCATTCTCTGAAAGAAGTTGCAGTCAAGAACTCGGGAGCTTACAGTCCATGGCCTTGCATATGGCTGTGTTCTGAACCCAGATGCCTCCATTTGAGGCCTCCTTATGAGTATATTGGGGTAAGGGGGTCTTGAGCCAAGGCTTTTCCCAGGTGTCTCTGCCAAGATCTCCTTATCAGGAGGAGGAAAGTAGAAGCTATGAAAATATCTTCTCATCTCTGACTGAGTACTTTTCCACTCCTGACCCTTCTCCTCTCCCTTCTCTCAGTTCCATAAAAGGGCATAAACCCTTGTTTGGGACTCCCTCAGCAGGGAAAGAATCCCAGGTCTTAGCTGGTCCACCTGCCCCTTACCTAATGCTCTTCTGTGGGCATAAATGGGATAGTCGGGGAACCAGTTGATTTTTCCTATTTGGCTTCTGATTTAACATCGCAGTAAGTGATTAAAGGCTAAAAAAAGGTATTAAAAGAAGAGAGGTTGAAGATGGGCTAAAAGGAACAGAACTATGACAGAACAATATCCCTAAAGAAACAGAACAGGAGGAATGAAATCTTCCCCAATGACATGAAAAAATGATAGATATAAATTCGAGGAGGTAAGAAGATAAGGTATAGAAAATTACAGTTTTTACTCAAAGCCTCCGTTATTCTCCATTAGGTTAAAAGTGAGGTAATCTGCTCAGTGTAAGAATTTAAAAAATAGACCTAAGTTAGAATGGTAAAGATTTGAAACAGTTCTTATACAGAATAGGAGAGAAAGATGTCCCTTACCAAAGAAGACGTCCCAAGCAGTTTTAGATGGGTGATAATCTTTTGCTTCATGATATCCCATGAAGTATATGGAATGCATATTACTTATCTAATTTAGAAATGAAGGAAAATACTTTCACAAGAGAGAAGACTACAGTTCTGGCTTCAGTATTTGGGTCTTTTCTCAGATAGTGTTTTGACTCATAGTGGTGACCCCACCTGCATTGTAATGAAAGCAGAGATTATGCCTGTCTTGTTTTGCACTATATTTCCAGGATAAACCCTAAGACTTAGCAAACAATAGGTAGTCAGTAAATACTGAATAAATAAATGTGTGCACTGACTTCTATCACAAGTGGTCAGATACATTTGTAAATTTTATCAAACATTTATAATCTTGTTAGTAAATTCATGGTTTTTATAGGATTTCCTTCTAACAGAAAGCTTAATTTAGAATATTTTTTTCAAATTGGGAATAACTTTAAATATATATATATATATTGTAAGATGTAAGATATAATGTAAGAGGTTACACTTCTAGAACAAAATATAGGGTAAGCAAGATTTCTTAGATGAGACATAAAAAGCACAGTGACAGAAAATTATTTTTTTCCTCTTTGCAAGACACCATTAAGAAACAGAAAAGTCAGACCACAGAACCAGAAAATATTTGCAAAACATATCTGATAAAGAATTATATCCAGAATATTAAAAGAACTCTTACTACTCAATATTAAGACCAGTTTTAAAATGAGCAAAAAATGTTAACAGATACTTTACCAAGTAAAATATACAAATAGTAAATAAGCACAATAAAAGACAATCAACATTATTACTTATTAGGGAAATGCAAATTCAAATTACAATAAGAAATACCACTACACACTTACTAGGTGGCTAAAATTTAAGATAGTGACTATACACAGTGTTGGTAAGGATGTAGACTGACTTAACCATGTGTTGGTGATGTTGAAAGCAGTTTGTTGTAACATTAAATGTACATATATCACCAAACAACTCAGGAATCCCAATACTAGACATTTACCTGTAAGAAAAGAAAACATACTTCCCATAAAGACTAATATTTAACTGCCTGTAGCAGCTTTATTTACATCTTTAAAGTGGAAAGACCTAGAAGTCCATCAGTTGGTAATTGGATAAACATATTGTTGTGTACCTATACAACAGAATATTCAGAAGTAGGAAAGAATGAACCACTGATTCTATACAACTACATGGAGGAATCTCAAAAGCATTGTCACATGAAAGTTGTCAGTTGCAAATATATAAAGTATACAAAATTTTAGAAAAGGTAAAATTATAGTGACAGAAACCACATCAGTGATTGCCAAGTTGGGAAAGGGAATTGACCACAGAAGAGGAATAAGGCAAGTTTTTGTGGAGATGAGAATGTTTTATGTATATATCTCCACAGTGAGACACCACTTTACACCTGCTAGAATGGCTATAATCGAAAAGACAAGTTGGCAGGGATGTAGAAAAACTGGAACCCTCATGTATTGCTAGTGGGAATGTAAAATGGTGGAGCTGTTTTGTAAAACAGTTTGGCAGTTCCTCCAAAAGTGGTATATGGTGCCACAAAGTTACTATATGAACTTGTAATTACACTCCTAAATATATGCTCATACAAAACCTGTGTATGAATGTTCATGGCAATATTATTCACAGTAGCTAAAAAAGTAGAAACAATCCAAACTGTCCTATGTGCATACACTGGAACATTGTTCAGAATTAAAACAATGAAGTCCTGTTACATACTACAACATGGATGAACCTCGAGAACAGTTTGCTAAGAGAAAGGAGCCCACTTTTCTTTCAGAAGTGGACTTTTGAAAGATCACGTATTGTATGGTTCCATTTATATGAGATATTCAGAATACGTAAATGTATATAGCAGCAGAAAGTAAATTAGCAGATGCCTAGGGATAGAGGAGGTGGGGGTGAATAAGAAATGATTCCTAATGGGGAAGAGGTTTGTTTTGGGGTGAGGGGAAAGCTAATTTTAGATTGTGGTAATGGTTGTACAGCCCTATGACTATACTAAAAAACTACTGACTTACACATTTAAAATAGGTGAATTGTATGGTATGTAAGTTGTATTATAAGTTAATATTCATACACTAACATCCAATTTGTTTTTTTTTTAAGTTTTTGCATCAATTGAAGATATTGATGAAGCTTTTAAATTGTTGTGATGTAAAAGGGGAAATGAAAATGCTAACAGTGGTTTAAATTTCAGCATCTGCATCTTAACATGTATTTTATACTTTAAAAATTTTATTGACTTAAATATGTATAACACCAAGGGAAAAAATTTAACCTAAAACTTTTATGATTATGATCCATTTGTTGAATATTTGCCTGTACTAGGCCATTTGCTATAATAATTTAATGTCCTCAAAATAAAGTAATATTTTCTTCAGTTTCTTGATGAAGAAATGAAGTCTCAAAACCAAAAATTACAGTTGTTTTTACTTAAATAATATCATATTGCTACATAGTCTGATTTTTATTGATCAGGTAATACTTTTCATTTTGCTAGGTATGTTTGAAAAACTAATTCAGTAATGGTGGACACTTAAATAATTTTTAATTGATGAATCTGTTTATGAATATAGCCTGGTACTTCTTATGAATTGCTATAAATTTCTTTGTTATAAATTTCTAGGAACAGAATTACTGATTTGATAAATTAATTGCGAGTGATTAATTTAATGCCTTTGTCCATGTGTGTGTTTATTAATTGTTTTTTGCTTTGAGTGGATTGTCATTTGTCCATTAAGCAACTACCATCTTATTATTCTTAAAATTGCAAATGATCTCTATATGGGAATGAATATTACCTTGCTTATACTTACAAAATATATTTTAGTATGTGTATGATTTAATTTTAGTTTTGTTTTTCCGTAGAGTTACTATTATTATACATTGAGTTGAAGGGGCAAACAAACTAAAAAATAAGTGCAGCTGTCATGTGTAGAGCAAAATTTAAAAAGTCACAAAATAACTTTTTCTCTCAGAAAATACTTGAATTTGATGTTTAGGTTCTACATATGTCTGCCACAATGCAATTAGGATGCAGTTACTATTCTAGAGGTGTTACTAATTTAGATTTTCTTATTTTAATAGTGCACTGGTAAAACTGATGAATAAATCAATAGAGGGGACAGCAGATGATGAAGAGGAGGGTGTAAGTCCAGATACAGCTATTCGTTCAGGACTTGAACTTCTTAAGGTATTTTTTAAACAATTTGTCTCCACACATTTCCTCAGTGATAATTTGAATTCCTTTAAGGATATGCATCAGTCAGGCTTTATTTCATTGGAAACTATTCAAAAGGTTAAAATTTGTAGTGGAAATCATATTTTATAAAAATAACATGTTTTCTACATTATAATAATGTAATTATTTTACATTATAAGATAATGTTTTTTGGGTTTTGCTATTTTGTTCATCATTTGCATGCCTGCCATGATTGTAATAGCATGTGCTTAATGATCTAGTCTTACCTTTCAGAGGACCTGCATCTGGGGTAGAAGGACTGCTCACAGGAATTAATATGACAGCATCTATGTGATCGGGGATTTTTTAAACAATTGATAATCATAATAGAATGCAGAGAATTGATCAGTTAGTAAGAGATTCAACTTAATCTAGGGGGAACAGAGCATCATCAAAGAGAATAATTCTTGGCATGTTTTAGGGATTGTTGGGAGTCTAGCCTGACTAGAGAGAAGTATTGCTTTGGGAAATACCAGGAGACAAAGTTGGTTCCAGATTGTGGTGTGCCACTGGGGTAGAAAGGTACTTACTATCAAGGACAGTTAACCTGGTTTTTAATATGATGCAGCACTTGGTAAAGCTTTCAGTAGATGGAGTAAAGAGGAGAAGTTGTTGAAGGCAGAGAGACAGATCATTAAGACAACACAAGAACTACGGAAGTAGAGACAAACTAGTGCAATGAACATTAGACAAAAAAAGCGAGTGATGGGATTGTATTGGAATGGTCTAAATATCATTTCATGGAAAGAATTGATATGATGCTTCATGAGAAAGATTTTAATTTTTAGTAATAGGGTTATATGTTTAAATAGTTTTAAGAGTGAAATCATCTTTAAGGCAAACATTTTTAATAGGTTTTTTGATTCAGCTTTTCAAGTTTAATTCTACATTTTCCTGTAAATAAAACCTCATATCTAAATATTATCATTGTAAACCTTACCAAATGAGACACTCTCTTCTCTTTATAACCGATTAAATAAATCTTACTGAAAAAGTAAATGAGGAGTACATACTCTACTTCCCTGTCTTTGTTTCTCTGCTTTTAGCCCTAATAAGGGCAGTCAAGTTGTTTCTTCCTCATTGAAGGTAAACTTTGTAGACATGTTGCATCTAACTTGCTGTAAATTCCTTAAGGATAGGCTGGAACTTATGTCATAATAAATAAGGGGAATAATTATGTTTGTAAGCATGATTAAAAGTTTACAATAATGGCTTTTTGTTTATTATAATGAGTGAAATTTTTATGATGAATTTCACTTAAAATATTTTCTTATACAGAATCTTTTTGCCAGTGAAATAAAGCTCTATGTTAGTATTTTGTTCACATCACGATATCACACTCCATAAAAAAGGAGCCACATTTCCCACATTCCCAGTATTAGAATAGACTACGAGGTGAAGAAGAAAATAGGGCAAGGGCTGTTTTTACATCAGCAATCTATTGCACAGTATTTCTGCTAGTGTCTCATTAGCCACAACTAACCACAAGGGAGGCTGTGGATACCATCTTTATTCTGTGTTGCTGGCATATGCAGCCCATAATTTAAATTTTTATTTATAGTAGAAAATAATTCTTTTCTTTTAATGGATTTAAACTATTGTCTGTACTTCTAAAGCTATATCTATTCCTCTAGGTTCTGTCTTTCACACATCCTACCTCGTTCCACTCTGCAGAGACATATGAGTCCCTGTTACAGTGCCTCAGAATGGAAGATGACAAGGTAGCAGAAGCTGCTATACAAATTTTTAGAAATACAGGCCACAAAATAGAAACAGACCTACCCCAGATACGATCGTGAGTATGTTTTTTTCTATTGGTAAACAGAGAACTTTTCTAAGTGTGGGAGTCATAGGATCATTTTTCCCTTTCACTCAGGAAGACAGAAGAAAGGAAAGACAACTCTTATTTAGAAACTACTATTCTATATCCTTTGTTTCATCTTTTCTCTGCTTCACAATCTCCCCTACCATTAGAATATGGGCAGAAGAACAAGTTGAAACTTTGTTTGAAGAAAATTATTTTAATGGACCTGGAGATCATCATTCTAAGTAAAGTAAGCCAGAAAGAAAAAGGAAAATACCATATGATATCACTTACATGTGGAATCTTAAAAAAGGCACAAATGAACTTTTTTACAAAATAGAAACAGACTCACAGATACAGAAAACAAACTTATGGTTACCAGTGGGGAAGGGTTGGGAAGGGATAAATTGGGAGTTCCAGATTTGCAGATACTAATTATTGTATATAAAATGGATAAACAAGTTTATACTGTATAGCACAGGGAACTAGATTCAATATCTTGTAGTAACCCATAATAAACCCATATGAAAACTAATATGTATGTATACATATGACTGAAACATGCTATATACCAGAAATTGACACAACGTTGTAAACTGACTGTACTTCAATAAAAATAAAATAATTTTCAAAAAGAATATGATTTTTAGATACTAATATTAATAAGCAAAAATTACCACAGAATTTAGAACTTGTGATTAATATATCTTCCTAATTATTGTAGGTTCATCTTTTTCTAACTGGGTTATAAATTCAGTAAGCTACTACCTTCATATTCCACCCAAGAATTGGATAATCAAGTAGTGTGCTTAATATTTATTTGTTGCCATGTTGCTCTTATCACTCCCTCTAGATTACTTCCCCTCTCCTCTTAAGAATGAAATACACTTTGATATTTTCACTTTGGCGTCTTAAAGGGATTGCCTTAGGATCAACATTGTGCTGAGCTTATATTTAGACATGAAATGTGGGACATGTCTTTTGGAGGAAGAACACATTGCTGAAAGCTATTGAATCACACTTTCAAGGTGTATATGTAAATAGTTCAGAGTATTTCCAAATCAAACCAGTTTTTCCTCACAGGGTAATAATACTAAGAGAACTCATGACTTTAAATTTGTGAGCCAGTAATTTAAATTTGAGAAATAATTCAATATTTATTGTATGTTGTTTTCATTGCAGCACTGTACTGGCTAATGTGAAAGAATTACCACAGACTGTCCTTACTCTCTTAAGGAGTTTATACTCTAGAAATGATAATCTTTATATTTGTATATTATAGAAAAAATCATTGACAGAGTAGGATAAATTTATTTGTGAGTCCTTCAAGGTATGAAAACCTATACAATTTTTTAAGGTAAAGATTTACTCTTTAAGGAATTCTATCCCAAAAGAAGCAGTGGAAGAGTTAACTTTGGACACAAGGAATAAAACCTCTTGTTCTTAAGACTAATGGGGAAGGAACGAGAGAATCACTGAAAAGCAGAGAAGCACAACACTGCAGACCTCAGTAATAACCCTGATGACATCACTAGATTATAGCACACTAGAAAGGTTAAAGTTGACTTATGTATCATCATTTCATTAGGCTAATTAATAATACACTTAACAACAATTTGATCAACATGGTATCTTCCTTTGTTACCTACTAGTGTTACTTACAAGAACTATTACTCTGGTAAATGGGTTTGAAAGACACTGCTCAGTCAAGGAGGCTATTTGGGCATGAAAATGCCTCTCATAATTCTAAATCTGCATGGAGAGAAATGTGGCATATTCATAAATATCAAATTAAACTTATACTGACTAGCATATGTTCCAGTTTTTTGGTTGAGGTGCATGACTTGGGGTCTAGGGTATTGCTCTTAATGTCTAGCCTCCCGTTAGTATAAGAGGACCCTTTGTCGCCATTGCATATGGTATCAGTGACCTTATAATCTGTTAAATAGTATTGCATTAAATGTATGACAAGTATCTTTCCTTAAATTTTTTGTTTTGCCTGTGGATTTTCTTCTGATTTAAAAAAAACATGTAATAAGTTCATTGCAAAAAGCTGAAACTTTAGAAAGTAAAAATGAAAAGAAAGTCACTATTAACATTTTGATACATAATTTTATGAATATTCTATTTACTTGATTATATGCCAATTTTTTAATAAGTTGATACAAACATGCCATTTTCTTCATTCTACTAAATGTTTTCCCGTATCATCAACACTTAATGCATTATAACTGTATTATGCATTTCCATATTGTCCTATAGAAAGATTGTTTTACTTTTAATCTTCAGTGTCTGTGTGGCTAAGTGCATAGATTTGGAACAGAAATGTTTGTCTTCAAATCCCAACTTCACCATTTCCTAGCTCTGTCACCTTAAGAAATTTAAATGAATATGTTTGTGCTTTAGTTTTCTCATCCATTTAATGACTATAATAATAGTTTTCTTTGGGCTATATTGAGGATTAATTTAATTAATTCATGTTAAAAAAAACAGAACAGTGCTTGGCACAAATACTTAATAATTGTTAGATGTTTTATTACTTTTCTACCTATGTGTCTGTATCCTTTCATTCTCCCTTTTACTGGTATGCTTATTTCAGTTTTTAAGTAAAACTTGGCCTTTTGCTTCTCCCCACCCCAACCCCCACCATGGCTGCTTTAAAATAACTGATGGGGATTGTGAAAGGGAAGTAGAAAATTTAGGAATCTTCTTAGAAGGTAACTGTAAAATTATGGTATGGGTCAAATTTTAGATTATAAATTAAGGATGGCTTGTTTATTTCTCCATATTCATGCAGTGGCTTTAAAGTGAAAATTATCTCCTGGAGTAGCCTTTTTTTGAGGCATTGTTATTTCTTGGATTTTACTTGGTGACAGAGAAGGAGCTTTAAATCTTTCTATAGATCAGGTAATTTTTAAAAGAGGCTTTCTACCAGCATACATCCAAATGGTTTCTGGAGATGAAGTAGGAGACAACGAAAAGAACTACTTGTGGTTAATGGGCTTTTTTAAAACTATGATATTTTTTTCCAGGACCTTAATTCCCATTTTACATCAGAAAGCAAAGAGAGGTACTCCACACCAAGCAAAACAGGCCGTTCACTGTATACATGCCATATTCACAAATAAAGAAGTCCAGCTTGCACAGATTTTTGAGGTATGTATAACTATAGGATGTGTTTTAGTTGATTCTTATTTTTATGCTGTATAGTTTGATAAAGATAGAAGGTAGTTTTTTTTAGCTTTTTAGTCCCACTCTAGAAAATAAATTCCATGGGAGCAGGGGCTCTCTTTTATTCAGCACTTTAAATAGTCCCATACTTTAGATGGGATTATATGTTCAGATACTACGTACTAAAAGATGTTTTGCGTGTTTGTGTTACATTTTACTTAATGTCAGCCTATTGGCTCAATGGTCCTGTTAGCCTCAGAAATTATTAGTAGATGACTTTAAATCACCCAGCTTAAAGTGCCTGACAACCCTACTTGAAAATTAGTTCTGTTTGCCTTTCCATATGTATGATCCATGGCCTGATTCCACTACTGGAAAAGTATTCCTATTATCATAAATTGGATGTAGTATGAATGGAACCCAGTAAACTCTTATTTTTGATGATCCATGATCATTTAAAATGTCCCCAGAGGAAAAGAAATCCACCAACATAGCAAACCTATTGCACATGACTTGAAAATAATGCTGATTTGACAGTGCAGAAATATTCTTGCATTGTACCTTTTATGTGGGCCTTTTTTTTTTCTTTTATCATTCTATATTCTTTCAATCTTGTTAAATTTCAGTAGGTAGAATAAGAATCAAGTGTTTAGTATGGCTGAAGTTACTTTTGATCATCTCATTAGAACAGATTTGTTTTGGCATGATAAATTCAGGCGGACTTAGGAACGTGTACTGTTTCCATAAAATGTCTAGATATTTATAGGACAGAATGGTAATTTTGACTGTTTTATTTTTATAGCCACTCAGTAGGAGTCTGAATGCTGATGTACCAGAACAACTTATAACTCCATTAGTTTCACTGGGCCACATTTCCATGTTAGCACCAGATCAATTTGCTTCCCCAATGAAATCTGTAGTAGCAAATTTTATTGTGAAAGATCTGCTAATGAATGACAGGGTAAGTTTCTCATTTAATTAAATTTAGAATCATGAGATTAAGATGGTTTGCATTTTTGTCACAGAAACAGCATTTCTGCTTCTCTCTATATATAATTCTCTTTTACTTTTAAGTTATTATATATTTTCTCTCCTTATTTAAATTTCCAGATGACATTCTGACTTCTGTGTAGCTATTAGTAGAACTTAACATTTAAGAAAGAAAAACATGAGAACATGAGATGGATGAATCATGAAGTGAAAAGTATAAGTCAGATGCTGTTATCCTAATATTTGAAGGATAATTTACTGGAGTGCTTTTTGTTTTATCAAACATCATTTAAAATATAACTGGAATTGTATTTGACTAGCTTTTTGAAATATAATTAATTATATTGCACTTTTGGGACTAGAGTTAATGTATTGTTTTAGTTATTGAAAGATGGGCATGTAAGAGAGAGAGCAAGCACGCACCCTGATTTATTCACCTTTGGGTTACAGCTTAGGGATGTCTAGCTTGAAAAGGCTCCCCGAGTGATTTCTGAACCATACATCTGATTGGAATCACCACTTTACCAAATGGATCTAAATAAAAGAGTTATTGAATGAAGACACAAATTGGTGTTACCTGCTGGACAATTGTGGATGACTTTCAATGCAGTACTAACTACCCAGTTTACCTAGTCCTTCTACATGGTTCAATAGTCTTTGAACCCTCAATATCCGAACTTAAAAAGAAAGATACTTGCCAGTGCACTCCTTCCTCTTTTCCCTCTCCCTGTTTGAACGAGATAGACAAGGATGGAAGAGTTTGGCCAAAGTCTCATTTCCCGTTGCATGCATTCATGCTTTTCTCTGCACTGTTGATGGATGTGGCTGGTGGGCAACAAATGTAAAATTTAAGACATCTCTTAAGTGATGAATTGATTGTTGATAAATTCTGTTTTAAGATGGTTCTCTCCTTTGTGTGTGGTAAAATATACATAATATAAATTTTGCCATTTTTACCATTTTTAAGTGTGCAGTTCACTCACATTATATACACCCGTGTTCTTGGTTTTGTTGTTGGGCATTTTTTGTTTTGTTTTGTTTATTAAAAGTCAACAGGTGCTCGCTCTCTCTTGCTTTCCGTGATGACCCGCACTCTGTGGAGAATGTGTCTACCTTTAACCTCCCCACCACCTCGCTGTCCCCGTGTACATCTCTCTAAATAAATCTACTTTTACTCATAAAAAAAGAAAATAAAAAGCAAATAAGTTTACTAACATGTACCTCCTAAATACACAGGGGATAACACAGGAAAGCTGAGTAACTCTACAAAATGGCCCAAGCTACCACCTAAAATGAACAGCCACGTTGTTGTGTAACCACTACCACTATTTCCAGAATTTTATCATCTTAGATGGAGACTGTATCCATTAACCAATAACTCCTCATTGTCTCCTCCCCTCAGCCTCTGGTAACCTCTCTTGTTCTTTCCCATACCATGAATTTGCCTATTTTGGATACCTCTTATAATATAGTATTTATCCTTTTGTGTCTGACATATTTCACTTGGCATAATGGTTTCAAGGTTCATCTGTGTTATAGTATGTATCAGAACATTTTTGTGGGGGATGGGTAATTAGGTTACTTATTTATTTATTTTTAGAGGAGGTACTGGGGATTGAACCCAGGACCTTGTATATGCTAAGCATGTGCTCTACCACTTGAACTATACCCTCCTCCGAACTTCATTTTATGCCAGAATAATATTCTGTTGTATGGACGGCTGGGTTTTTCCACCTTTTGACTATTGTCAATAATGCTGATCTGAACATTTGAGTCAGTGTTTTCAAATTCTTATGTTATATACCTAGGAGTGGAATTGCTGGGTTACATGGTCATTCTATTTTGAACTTTTTGAGGAACTGCCAGACTGTTTTCCGAAGTGGCTGTACCATTTTACATTCCTAGAAGCAATGCACAAGGCTTCCAGTTTCTCCACATCTTGGTCAACACCTACTCTTTCCTGTTTTGTTGATAGTCATTCCAGTAGTGTAAAGAAGTATCTTGTGGTTTTGATTTGTTTCCCTAATGACTAATGATGTTGAGAATTTTTTTCATGTGCTTATTGGCCATTTGTTTATCTTCTTTGGATATTGAGTCCTTTGCCCACTTTTAATTATTTGTTGTTGATTTGTAAGAATTCTTTATATATTCTGAGTCTTATACCTTTGTCAGACATTTGCCAAATCCAGGATCATGAAGTTTTTTCCCTACATCATGTTCTAAGAGTTTTATAGTTTTAGCTTTTAAATTAAGATCTTTGATCCATTTTTAAGTTAATTTTTGTATATGATATGAGATAATAGTCCAGCTTTAATTCCTTTGCATGTGGCTATATCTAGTTTTTTCCAGCACCATTTGTTGTAGAGACTGTTCCCAATAATTGGTCTCAGCATTCTTGTTAAAAACCAATTGGCCATATGTGTGAGAGATTTCTGGGTTCTCTATTTCGTTCCATTGGTCATTATGTCAGTACTGACCACACTGTCTTGATTACTATAGATTTGTAGTAAGTTTCAAACTCAAGAAGTTTGAGCCCTCCAGCTTTGTTCTTTTCCAGTCACTACTTGGTCCATTTCCTGTGAGTATCCTGGAGCACTGCATTGTTCAGCATGAAAAACTTACCGAGCAAAATTTTAAAATTTTTTCTAAAAGTAAAATTTGTCTGTAGTCAACAGGTGAAAAGAATGGAAAATTATGGTCTCCAGATGAAGAGGTTTCCCCTGAAGTACTAGCAAAGGTAAATTTGTGTAGGTCTTGATAACTTTTATGTTTAAATAATGAACATTTATAGATAATCTTTTTTAACCTAACAGCTAATAAGCATTTTTAAATCAGGTGCTTTAAAGTTACTCAAATTTTAGTTGTTATTGAGTAATTTTTATATATGTATGTCAGAATGTTCTGTAGACCTGCCTGCCTGCTAAGGCAATTGCAGTGAGGCTGTTTTACAGAGGTTGTTGTAGAATGTTGATGCTCAGAAGCATCTCAAGTCTAGTCTCATTACCACTGTTGCTCTACAAGCATATAATATTAACTTGTCAAAAACAGATGGTTGTCATCGGATTGGTAACTTTCGATAGATTTAAATTGTACTCTGGTAAAATTAATTTTTAAAGTGGTAGTCTTGGGATTTAAAACAAGATTTCTTCATTATCATTTTACTTGATAATCTGTTTCACCTTGAGTAGCTTCATAGTCATCATATATTCTATCAATTCCTTTTTTCAGGTTGTCAATTAATATGATAAATACTACCTAGATCCTTAGTTCTTTCATGTATATTGGTAACAACTTTTTGAGTATAAACCGCCAAGTAACTATGACTATGAATAATTATGGAATCTCCTAGTTTTGTTTTTAAATCAGAATGTTAAGTGAGACTGAATCAGACTTAATTGTTTCTTCAAAATAGTTTTTCAGTACTACAAAAAATATTAAAGTCTATCTAAATAGTTATTTTTAATCACTATAATTGGTATAGTTTAAATAATTTTTAAGCAATATCTTTTTAAATAAGTTGAAAATATTGGACAAGTGTCCAAGTGTGAAAAGTCTGAGTTTGGGAGTCAGGCCTTGGGTAAGTCATCTATCATAGTAATGTGTCTAAATTGTCTTATTTATTGGAAATAAGAATACCTCCCTCAGAGAGTTGTTTGGGAGAGTAAATAAAGTAATACATTTACAGCTCTGGGGAAGGTACCTGGTGCAGATTAAACAGAATAAATATTGTTATTATCCTACAGACTTGTTTACTAAAATATGTCTGCTGGTAGTTAAGTAATTCACAAATCTAACTAACATAAATCAGTTTTCCCTTTAAGTGGAATTTTAAGTTCCTTTCCTTTTTTAGCATGTTAATATTTTATAGGTACAGGCAATTAAACTTCTGGTAAGATGGCTGTTGGGTATGAAAAACAACCAGTCCAAATCTGCCAATTCAACTCTTCGGTTATTATCAGCGATGTTGGTTAGTGAGGGTGACCTGACAGAGCAAAAGAGGATCAGGTGAGATTTTTCTCCCTTTTCAGTTTTTTTACGCTCAACATCTTATTAAAGCTTACATGGGATTAACTAATTTTTTTTCATTGAAGTATAGTCAGTTTGCAGTGTTGTGGATTAATTATTGTTGACTGTTATAACTGCACTATGTGCTTTGCATTCAATTTTTATGCACTCATTTGGGGTTTATATCTCAATAACGATGGTATATTTTTCTTTATTCCTAGAGACTTCTTTTTCCAATGAATTTTTAGTCATAATCACTATAGCAATGTTACAGTTAGCTTCAACATTTTGTTCAATTAAATAAGTATTTGTTGAATTACTACTCTTTATTATGAAACACTATGAAAAGCATTGCAGCAAAAACAAATAAAATTCAGTTCCTGTCTTTAAGGAACTTACCCTGTAGTGTGGTGATAGAACAAGTAAAGTAACTTGGTGCCATGAAAGGAATACAAATTTTAGTATAGGTTCAAAGAAGGAAGAGTTGCAGCCTTCCTGTGGTTTGCTGAAGAGTATTCAAAGTTCTGCAGATGCAAAAAAAAAAAAGTTTCCATTTCTAGACATTTTCACTCTTCAAATCTGTGAAATCACCGTCTCTTCTTTTTAGAGGGAGGGGGAGTGGATAGTTAGGTTTATTTATTTATTTTTAATGGAGGTACTGGGATTGAACCCAGGACTTTGTGCATGCTAAGCACACACTCTACTACTGAGCTATACCACCCCCACACCATCTCTTCTTTCTCTTCCTTTTAAGATGAAAATAAAAGCTGAATTTTCATTATCCTTGTCTCTTGCAAATTCTTGATTTACTAGAGTCCAGGAAAAATAACTGAAAAATTTTACTTGTGTTGCATTCTTACTTTAAAAATTTGTGTTAGAGGATAGGCTTACTGTTCATTTATACATTCAGCATTTATTGAGCACGATCATTCCAAGTACTGCCAAGTTTTTTTTTAAGGTACAATTACTTCTCCAAGGAATATAGATTCTAGTGGAAGAGATAAGATACTGCACAGTTACAATAGAGATGCTGAATGCTTTGATAACTGAAGAAAATGATGAAAAGTTATTTTTATCATAGAGTAAGCCAAGAGTAGCTTTGCATGAACAGATTGAAGATTGGAGATAGTAAGAAGTTCTAAGTTTGGGGAAATTATGTACCGTGTATAGCAGAGGCTTAATAATGAGTTTTTATACATCAGTGACAAATAGGATCCCCAATAGAGCTGAAGATTATATATTACCAATTTTATCTTTTAAAAAAATGTTTAGCATCAGTGAATAGAATAAATACAATTTTAACTTAAGTGATATCTCTTGCCTGTTAAATCAACAAATAAAATTTTTTTAAGCAAGCATTGCTCCATGAGATCAGGAAATGGGTCCCCTTATTACTTGTGTGAATATAAATTGGCACAGTCTTGGCAGAACAGTTTGACGTTTTGTGTCTAAATCCTTAAAAATGTTATCCTTTGACTCTTTATTACACTCATGAAAAAAAGAATCATCCAAAACTATACACACAAACATGTCCTGTGCAGCATTTTTTATCATCACAAAAAACAGAAATGGTTAACTGTGGAACATACATACCACGAAATTATTAGGCAGGTCTTAATCAGATATTACATATCCTATGGTTTACCTTGGGCTTTGGAATCAGAAACTTTATTCAATTCTATACTCCATTTGCTAGCTGTTTTAACTTGTATAAATCACTTTTCTAAGCCTCAGTTTCCTCATCTTACAGAGTGAAAATTAGTGTTTCATACACTGCCTAGCATAGATTAAGCACCCAAATAGTAGCTATTAATTTTTTTAATTCCTGAATCATTTGCCTCAGAAACCATTTGAAGGTCCCTCATTGTTACCAGTGCTCAGTTTGTTAGTCGTGTGGTCCAAGAGTGCCATGTTTTCTCTAGTATGCTAAATAATAGTCACTTGTGGATTCAGGCCAAGTTTTCCACATTTCCTGAAGTTTTCAAAATATGAAAGCTATGCTGTGTTCCGCATAGAAGTGAAAGTAAGAAGAATGTCTTTTCACCATATCATTGTCACATTTTACCATTTAGATAATAAAAGTCCACTGGGTGGGGGTGGGAGTGCCTGGACCTGCTAGGTTCCCTCAGAAAACTTGATGCTATAAAGCAAAGTCTCCTCCCAGAGACTAGTACCTGAGAGACACTGCCTCCCCTTTTCTGGTGCAAATTAACTCCTAATTCCTAGCCCCTCCATTTCATCAGACCTGTGTAGACTTAAGCTCTGTTTCTATCGTGTGTGTGTGTGTGTGTGTGTGTGTGTGTGTGTACACTTAAAAATTGTAGGAAATAGATTTTAACTGATAGGTGATTTTTAATTTTTCACAATTTTTTAATATCAAATTTTCTACAGTGAATGTGAATTTTCTCTTAAAATGAAGAATACAGTTCGTAATGTAAGTGGTTTTTGGTAGCATTGCAGTTAGTGCCATTGTGAGTGTAAGCAGAGTTGCTTGGCTGTGGTGGAGAATCTAAGCTACAGCATAACTAAAAATGAAGGCAAACATAAAAGAGAAGGAAATGTTGCCATTTGGAACAACATGGATGAACCTGGAGGGTATTATGCTTTGTGAAATAGGTCAGACAGAGAAAGACAAATACTGTATGTTATCACTTATATGTGGAATCTGAAAAAATAAACTAGTGACTATAACAGAAAAGAAACAGACTCACAGATGTAGATAACAAACTAGTTCTAAAGAGGCAAGATAGGGGTAGGGGATTAAGAGGTACAGACTACTTTGTATAAAATAAATAAGCTATAAGGATATACTGTACAGTGTAGAAATATAGCCAATATTTTATAGTAACTATAACTGGAGTATAACCTTAAAAATTTTTTTGAATCACTGTTGTACGCCTGAAATTAATATATAGTAAATCTATACCTCAATAAAATAAACACAATTTTTTTAATAAAGGCAGATAAATTTAATATCAGATAGTCAATGATTGGAGCCTTTTTCCCTGTGCTGAGTTCAAGATTCAAAGTAACTTTCCATATTTGTACATTATGTCATTTTAAGCTTAAATTATGTTAAAGCTCTTAACTGTCAAAAAGGAATTGAAGCATTTTATGAATAATAGTTATAGGAAATGTTTATTTCTTTTTTGTTTGTTTATAGTAAATCTGATATGTCTCGCTTGCGATTAGCTGCTGGTAGTGCCATAATGAAGCTTGCTCAGGAACCTTGTTACCATGAAATTATAACCCCAGAACAGTTTCAGCTCTGTGCACTTGTTATTAATGTAAGTAACAGTCTTATTTTTCTTAATTACTTGGCCTTCGAAGTTAAATTCATTTACTTTCTATGGATTATAGATCCATTTACTGTACGGATTTGTGCACAAAAGAGGTTATTACTACTGTAACTAGTTATCCCCCAAATATTAAGCTATTTACTCCTTCAGTGTAATTATCTTTTTTTAAAATGAAGGCATTAAAAATGCGTAAACTTCTCTTTTGTAAATGTTTGCCAATTTTCAAAAAACTAAACTAGGAGTTTTTGACATGGTTTTGAAAGTACTAATATTTTTATTTAAGTATTTTTGATTTTGTGCTGCTGTAGGATGAGTGCTATCAAGTAAGGCAGATATTTGCTCAGAAGCTACATAAGGCACTTGTGAAGTTACTGCTCCCATTGGAGTATATGGCGATCTTTGCCTTGTGTGCCAAAGATCCTGTGAAGGAGAGAAGAGCACATGCACGACAGTGTTTGCTTAAAAATATCAGCATACGCAGGGAGTACATTAAACAGAACCCCATGGCTACTGGTAAGTAACTTGGAAAATTCCCAAAGTGCAAATATATCTTCTCAATATACTGATTTGTAGGGGGTTTTATTTCATATATTTCTATTGTAGTTTTATGATAGCACTGGAATTTTCATACTATGCTGTTGTAATTAAGATGTACTTAAAATCTTAAATCCTCATTTCTGAGTCCTATTTACAATGCATAAAACTGTTAGGATGAACTGCATTTTTCTTACAGAGTCATTAGTGTGGCTTGATTTGAACACATTGCTCTGATGTTGGGCAGTAACGAATTATTTTCCTAGCTTTACCAGGAACCCACTGTATAATCTTAAGTTATTCTTTGTCTTTAGTAGCCTTCAAAATTGAGAAAAGTATTTCAGTATCATCTAGGTAACATGTTGCCTCAAATTTAGAAATAACCAAGAGGAAATATGTAAACTGAAGTGGTTAGAATGTTAGAAAAGATAATTATAAAAGCTATTATCACTATTGTTAATAATTTTTTCACTTTAGAGAAATTATTATCACTGTTGCCTGAATATGTAGTTCCATATATGATCCACCTGCTAGCCCATGATCCAGATTTTACAAGATCGCAAGATGTTGATCAGCTTCGTGATATTAAAGAGTAAGTCATGTTGATTAAGACTTATAAAAATTATGCTTAGTCTTTAAAAGATGATGATTTTTTTCCTGTTACTATTCCCATTAGAATAAAACCCTTTTTGTGGTTTTGTTATTTTATTGTAAATTTTAAGTTTCATCTTAAAAAATTGTTCCCATCTAACAGGTTGTTTGATTTTGTTTGTTTCCTATTTGTTTGCAGTAAATTGTCTGAGTCTATGAGATAGATTGGTTTGCTTTTTATGTTATTTTTACTGTTTGTATTAAGATAGGCTTCAGTTACTTAAGTTTGATAATTTAGAAAGCCATGTAGAGAAAACTTCTCTCCTTGAAAAGTTCAACTTTACTTTCAACTTCAAAAGATAATGCCTTAAAAATATGCACACACAGGAGATATTCTGTGGCAGGACTATGGTAATACAAAATTCAATTTGTTACACTAGTCAGAAATTTGTCTCTAGTGGAAAGCCAGGCAAGTAAACAATTATAGAACACTTGTTTAAGAAGCGTCTTTATGTAAAACAGAAATTTGTATATGATGCAGAGTGAGGGAAAGGGTTTGAGGTGGCCTAGAATTATCTACAAATGACCTCCAAAAAACTTTAAAACAATATTTATTTTCCCATTGCTATGCTTTTGCTTTGCATTTTTTTTAAGTTGTTCTAAGTAAAGTTAATATCTATTCTTTGTATGAAAATAGGCATTTCTGAGCTGGGATTTTTTAAGCCTGGAGCCTTCATGTTCTAATAGGCTCTAAGTGTTCTGAGCCAATGGGAAACCATTCCCTGGAGTAAGGGGGGGAAAGATCAGGTAAAGCTGGGGAGGAGTCATAGGGAGGAACTGAGCCCGAACTGTGCATTCTTCTTTTCCACGCCACCCCCATGTGAACTTCCCACCCTGTCACAAAGTAAGCATCCCCCAAATGGCAGTCTCCTATACTGTCGTTCCCACTCTGTCCCACCCTCCATTCTTTGGGAGCTTATGGGTAAAGAGAGAATATATGAGGAAGGTTGTTCTGAAGGGGAGGAGAGAGGGCCAGAAAGACTGAGCAGGGCATCCTTACTGAGCATTTTCCCAATGGCAGGTATGAGACAATCATCATTCTGTTAGCACATAGAGGGATCCTTAAATTAGGAAGCCCACCAAAGTGTGGGTACTTGCTGCAGGCTATGAAAGGATGACAGAGACAGAGAGATGAAATGAACAGCTACTTACTGCTCAGGAGGGGAAATGGAAGGAAAGTGCTCCAGCAGGGAAAGAAAGCACTTGAGCCAAGAGCCATCAGCCAGCATGGCTGATAGAGACAGCTCCCTGCTTTGCACTTTTAAATTGGTTCCTTCACCTTATATTTAAGGCATTATGATTTTTCTATGTGTGACATTAAGCCATATTCCTAATCTTATTTAAAGTTGTAATCAGCGTTTATGTCTGCCTTCTGAAGCTTTGGTCACTGAAATTGTGTCAAAATCTTAACAATTGGAAGAGGTATTATATTTTGTCCAACGATACTCTTAGGCATCAGCCTGTGAGCTCCTTACATTTTGAAGGCTTGTCATTCAGTTGCTGCTTCCAGCACATCATTTGAGTGATATGTCTTTATACTTCAAATGCTTGAAAATAAGTCTGCCTTAAAGAAAATTGTTCTTTAGAGTTTTAATTGGTATATATTTTAAGAAGCTACATAAGTATCTTTCAGGAGACATAGAGTCTAGTCCCAGCTTTGTGAATAAAACCGTTACTTCTCTGGGCTTATCCGTAAAATGCAGAAGACGAAATATATAATTCCTAAAATATCTTCCAATTCTAACTTTTGTTTATTTTGTAAATGTTTATATTTGTAAATTATTTTTTTCTTTTTCTTCTTTTTTTTTGTTTTTTGTTTGTTTGTTTAAACAACTTTTATTTTGGAATTTCCCACAAAGCACTTTTATAAAATGAAAAGACTATATATTTGCCTCAAACACAAGGTCTATGTTAGGGAACCTTTTAGCCCTATTTCAGTTGCAAGGCAGTCATGTGGAAAAGGGATTAGACTTAAGAGAGGCAGCAGTGATGTGGAAAGAGTACTGAAGTACTGAAGTAATTAGAGTTAGAATTGAAATCACTGGCAATGCTTTTGAATATTTTTAAACGTTTCATTTTAAGTTACCTTATATTTTTTTTTTTACCTTGTAATTTGAAGTGTTGAATAATATGTTTTTCAAACTGCGGTCATGTAACTTTGTGGAAGTAGCTTATTATTGTATCACTATTTTATTGCAGTAAAATATTAATTACATTTTCAGTATTGTGCTACCATCACCACTGTGTTTCCAAACCTTTTCATCATCCAAACAGAGAATCTGTACCCATTAAGTAACAATTCCCCATTGCATATGTCTCCAGCCACTGGTAACCACTACTTTCTATCTTTTTGAATTTGCCTATTCTAGAAACCTCATGTAAGTGGAATCATACAATATTTGTCCATTTGTATCTGTTATTTCACTTAACACAATACTTTCAGGGTTCATGTATGTTGTAGCATTTGTCAGAACTTCATTTCCTTTTATGGCTAAATAATATTCCATTGAAAATAGGAATAAACCTGACCAAAGATGTAGAAGACTTACATAGTGAGAACTATAAAACATTGATAAAGGAAATTGAAGATGATTCAAAGAAATGGAAAAGTATCCCATGCTTTTGGATTAGAAGAATTAATATTAAAATGGCTATACTGCCCAAAGCAATCTGTAGACTTAATGTGATCCCTATCAGATTACCCATGACATTTTTCACAGAACTAGAACAAATAATTCTAAAATTTATATGGAACCACCAAAGACCCAGAATTGCCAAAGAAATTCTAAAGAAAAGGAACAAAGCTGGAGGCATAAGATTCCCAGACTTCAGACAGTACTACAAAGCTACAGTAATCAAAAACAGCATAGTATTGACACAAAAAACAGACATAGATCAATGGAACATAATAGCACAGAAATTAACCCACATACCCACAGCCAATTAATCTTTGACAAAGGAGGCAAGAATATACAATGGAGAAAAGACAGTGATATAGGGAAAGCTGGACAGCCACATGTAAATCATGAAGTTGAAATACTCCCTCACACCCTGTACAAAAATAAACTCAAAATGGCTTAAAGACTTAAATATAAGACATGACACCATAAAACTCCTAGAAGAGAACATAGGTAAAGTATTCTGACATAAATCATAGCAAAGTTTTCTTAGGTCAGTCTCCCAAGACAAAAGAAATAAAGCAAAGATAAACAAATGGGACCTAATCAAACTTAAAAGCTTTTGCACAACAAAGAAAACCATAAATAAAATGAAAAGACAACCTACGGAATGGGAGAAAATATTTGTAAATGTTACTACCAACAAGGGATTAATTTCCAAAATATGCGAACAGCTCATACAGCTTAATATCAAAAAAGGAAACAACCCAATCAAAAAGTGGGCAGAAGACATAAATAGACATTTCTCCAAAGAAGACATACAGATGGCCAACAGGAACATGAAAAGATGTTCATCATCGCTAATTATTAGAAAAATGCAAATCAAAACTACAGTGAGGTATCACCTCACACTAGTCAAAATGGCCATCATAAAAAAGTCTACAAATATAAATGCTGGAGAGGGTGTGGAGAAAAGGGAATCTCCAAGATTGTTGGTGGGAATGTAAATTGGTGCAGCCACTATGGAGAACAGGATGGAGGTTCCTTAAAAAACTAAAAGTAGAATTACCATGTGACCCAGCAATCCCACTCCTGGGCATATACCCAGAGGAAACTCAGTTTCAAAAAGATACATCCACCCCAGTGTTCATAGCAGCACTATTTACAATAGCCAAGATATGGAAGCAGTCTAAATGTTCATTGATCAATGAATGGGTAAAGATTTTGTGTACTTATACATAATGGAGTATTACTCAGCCATAAAAAAGAATGAGATAATGCCATTTGCAGCAACATGGATGGATCCAGAGATTATCATACTAAGTGAAGTGAGTCAGACAGAGACAAATATATGATATCACTTATATGTAGAATCTAAAAAAAGGATGCAGATGAACTTAATTTACAAAACAGAAAGAGACTCACAGACATAGAAAACAAACTTATGGCTACCAAAGGGTGGGGGAAAGGGGATAAATTAGGAGTTTGAGATTAGCAGACACATAATATATAAAATAAACAACAAGGTCGTACTGTATATTACAGGAAACTATATTCAGTACCTTGTAATAAATTACAATGAAAAAATCTGAAAAAATATATATGTATAACTGAATCACTTTGCTGTATATCAGAAGTTAACACAACCTTGTAAATCACCAATACTTCAATTAAAATAATAATATTCCATTGTATGCACATACCACATTTTGTTCATCCATTTATCTTTTGATGGACCCTAAGCTGTTTCCACCTTTTGGTTATTGTGAATAATGCTGATATGAACATTGACATGTAAGTATCTATTTGAATCCCTGTTTTTCAGTCTTTCGGGTGTATAATACTTAGGAGTGGAATCAGCTGGGTGAGATGCTAATTCTGTGTTGAACTTTTTGAAGACCCACCAAATTGTTTTCCTCAGCAGCTACACCATTTTACATTCCTACCAGCAGTGCCAGGAGTTCCCAGTTTCTACACATCCTAATCTGTATTTATTGTTTTTAAATACCTTCCTAATAGGTGATGTGATATCTCATTATGCTTTTGACTAGCATCTCCCTGATGATTAGTGATTTGTAGTATCTTTTCATGTGCTATTGGCCATTTTTTATCCTTCCTCTTTAGAGGAATGGTCTATTCAAGTCCTTGCCCATTTTTAAATTGGGTTGTCTTATTGTTGAGTTGTAGGAGTTCTTTATATAGCTGGATATTAATCCCTTAACCAATATATGATTTAAACTCTTGATACTGTCCTTTGATGCACAGACATTTTTAATGAAGTCAGGTTTATTGATTTTTTTCTTTTTATTTTCTATAATTCTGTTGTCATTTTTAAGAAAACCATTGCCAAATTCAAATTAATGAAGTTTTGCTACTATTTTTCTAAGAGTTTTACAGTTTTAGCTCTTGAATTAAGATATTTAGTCCAGTTAGTCCATTTTTAGTTTAGTTTTGTATATACTATAAGGTAAGGGTCCGGATTCATTCTTTTGCTTATGAATATCCAGCTTTCCCAGTACCACTTGTTGAAAGAACTGCTCTTTCCCCATGGATTGGCCTTAGCATGCTTGTTAAAATCATTTCACCATATATGTAAGGATTTATTTCTGGGTTCTCAATTCCATTCATTATGTCTGTGTATCTGTCCTTATGCCAGTACCATACTGTTTTATTTATAGATTTATAGTAAGTTTTAACTTTGGGACATATTCTCCATCTTTGTTCAAGATTGTTTTGGCAGTTCGGGGTTCCTTGAAATTTCATACAAATTTTAGGATGTGTTTTCCCATTTGTGCAAGAAATGCCAAATGAGGTTTTGGTAGGGATTGTATGGAATCTGTTTGTTACTTTGGGTGTTATTGCCATCTTAACAATATTAAGTTTTCCAACCTGTGAACCCAGGATTTCTTTCTATTTACTTAAGTCTTTTTTTTTTTAATCACTCTTTTATAGTTATCTCATTTTTCCTTGGTTAAATTTATTCCTAAATATCTTCTTCTTTTTGATGCTATGTAATGTCTAATAACAGTTTTTTTGTGTGGATTCTTTATGGTTTTTCTGCATATAAGATTATGTCACTCGCAAAGAGAAATAGTTGTACTTCTTCCTTTTCAGTTTCAGTACCTTTTCTTTCTTTTCTGATTGCTCTAACAAGAACTTCAGTACTATGTCGAAGTGACAAAAGCCGGCATCCTTGTCTTGTTCTTTATCTTCAGGGAAAGCTTTCAGCCTTTTACCACTGACTATGTTTTTAGCTGTGGGTTTTTTATATATGGCCTTTTTCATATTGAGAATTCCCATCTCATCTTAGTTTATTGAGGGTTTTTATCATGAAAAGATGCTGAACTTTTTCAAATACTTTTTCTGCATTAATTGAGATGATCATGTGATGTTCCCCCTTCATTCTGTAATTGCTTGATTTTCAAATGTTGAGTCACCCTTATATTCACAGGATAAATTCCACTTGGTCGTGGTATAGCCCTTTTAATATGCTGCTGATTCTGTTTTGATAGTATTTTTTGAGGATTTTTATGTCTGTATTAATAAAGAATATTGGCTTATAGTTTTCTTGTAGTATCTTTGTCTGGCTTTGTTTTTAGGGTAATTCTGGCCTCATAGAATGAGTTAGGAACCATTCTCTCCTCTTCAGTTTTTTTAAGAGTTTGAGAAGGACTGGTGTTAATTTTCCTTTGAATGCATCTGGACTGGGCTTTTCTTTTTTGTGAGTTTTTAAATTACTGATTCAGTCTCCTTATAGGTATTTTCAGATTTTCTGTTTCTTAAGTCAATTTTGCTAGTTTATGTGTTTCTAGAGATTTGTTAACTTGTTTTAGTTATTCATTTTGTTGATTTGGAGTTGTTCATAGTATTTGCTTATAATCCTTTTTATTTTTTTTCTGGTTTAATTTTTTATTGAAGTATAGTTGATTTACAATGTGTAAATTTTTGGTATACAGCATAGTGATTCATTTATACATATATATTCTTTTTCATATTCTTCTTTTATAATTCTTTTTTATTTCCGTAAAGTGGGTACTAATGTCACCTCTTTCATTCCTCATTTTAGTGATTTGTCTTATTTTCTTTGCCAGTCTAGTAAAAAAATCCTGCCAGTTTTTTAGATTTTTTAAAAAATAACTGGGTCCCATTGGTTTTTCTCTTTTCCTATCTTCTATTTCATTTACTATTTCCTTCCTTTTGCTAGCTTTGGGTTTAGTTTGCTTTTCTTTTTCTAGTCAAGGTGTGTGGTTTCTTAAGATGTACAGTTAGGATATTCATTGAGATTTAGTTTTTTTTAATGTAGGGTGTTTTCAGTGATAAATTTTCCTTTTAGCATTACCAGTACTGAATCCTGTAAGTTGTGGTATGTTGGTTTTGTTTTATTTGTTTCAAGGTAGTTTCTAGTTTTCCTTGTGATTTCTTCTTTGACCCGTTGGTTATTTAAAAGTATGTGGGTTATATGTATGTGGAGTTTTCCAGTTTTCCCTGTTTTCTGTTACTGACTTCTGATTTCATGCCATTCTGGTCAGAAAAGATACTTTTTATAATTTCAGTCTTTTAAAATGTATTAAGACTTCTTTTGTGGCCTACCATATGGTCTATTCTAGAGAATATTCCATGTGCACTTGAGAAAAATTTGTATTGTTGTTAGTTGGGGTGTTCCATGTATGTCTGGCATGTCTGATTTGTTTATAGTGTTGTTCAAATTTTCTATTTTCTTTGGTTTCCTTCTATTTTTTCTGTCCATTATTGAAAGCATGGTATTGAAATATCTGATTATTATTGTAGAACTATGTATTTTTCCCTTCAGTTCTGTCAATTTTGTTGCACAGATTTTGGGGGTTCTGTTGTTAGGTTTGTATGTGTTTACAATAGTCATATTTTCTTACTGGGTTGAACCTTTCATCCTTTCATCAATAGAGTTCTGGGTCTCTTGCAATCTTTTTTTGTTTTTTTTAATTTTAAATCCAGTTTGATCATAAAATAGCCACCTGTTCCCTTTTGGTTACTATTTGCATGAAATATACTTTTTCCATTCTTTTACTTTCAAATATTTTATGTTTTTGTATCTAAAGTGAGTCTCAGAGATAGAATATAGGTGGTTGTTTGGTGTTTGTTTGTTTTACTTAATCCACTCTCTATATCTCTGCTTTTTAATTGGAGGATTTAATCTACTTTCATTTTAAAATAGTCACTGATAAGGAAGGAATTACTTATGCCATACACTTTTCTATCTTACATGTATATTTTTTGTTATTTAATTCCTCCATGACTGCCTCTATTTTTTGTATTTACAATTGACTCTTGGGAAGAACACAGGTTGGAACTCTGTGGCTTCACTTATATGCAGATGTTTTTCAATAGTAAATACAGCAGTACTACAAGATCCACAGCTGGTGGGACTGCAGATACAACGGAGCTTCATACACAGAAGAACAAAAGAGACAAGAATTCACTTTGTGTATTAAATAAATACACAATAACAAGTGGAAAACAGCAAAAATGGCTTGGGATATGACTGTTTAAGCTGAATGATTGGTTACTATGCACACTAGCCTCAACGCACATGAAATTCAGTTATGTCACAGTAGAATTACATACAAATCCTAGATCTTCTATATAGCTTGCAAATAATAAAAATCATAAGACTATATGCTATATATGCTATATGCTGGTTTGTTCATCATTGCTGGGCATTAATACACATCATATCATCTGAATGTTTATTAAATACCTATAGAATGAATCTTTATGTGCTTCATGAAACCATCAGACTTTCTCATATTAAGCAACATTTTCACTTTCACTATTTTACTTTGAGATGTAATATTCCATTTGAATTGAATATTATTAGCAAGTTATTTTTATTACTCTCATTAGAGTTTTCTCTATATTTTACTCTTGTTGTATTCGGACAACAGAGCTTCCAAGTAATATATTTAATCTATTAGCAAAAGCAACTACAGTTAGTCTCTTTACCAAGTGAATATGTTTACCATTTAGGTGCCTATGGTTCATGCTTGAAGTTTTAATGACAAAGAATGAAAATAATAGCCATGCCTTTATGAAGAAGATGGCAGAGAACATCAAACTAACAAAAGATGCCCAGTCTCCAGATGAATCCAAGACAAATGAAGTAAGATATGTATTAGACCAATGGGTATTAAGATGTTAGAGGAAAAAATATGACCCTTGTCCCAATTATTTTTCCTGTTATATAATAAAATAGGTTATAGCATATTTATAAAAAGTTATAGTCAGTTTTTCATTTCATTAAAATTGAATTCTATTAATTCAAGAATGTGTATTATTCTGGAAAAGATACTAAAACATCTATAGAGCATGGGGATAAGAACTTGTAAAATTTATAACCATGCTATCTTATGACCTTTTAGTAAGAGTCGCAGACAAGTAGATATTCTGTTTGTATGTTTCATTTAGTTTGGTTTGGTATTTTTAATGTGTTCTTGATATTCATATTAAATTAAGATGAAGGGTTTTTGTTGTTGTTTACTAGGAGGAAATGCCAAACACAAATGCAGAATATTCATGGAATAACCACATATTATTCTTTTGATTCCACTTTATACACTGGGTACTTGTGGCTGTTTTGCACTAATGAAGGTTATATATGATCTTTCTTTTTCCTCCCTAGAAACTTTATACAGTATGTGATGTTGCCCTGTGTGTTATAAATAGTAAAAGTGCTTTGTGCAATGCAGATTCACCAAAGGATCCAGTCCTTCCAATGAAATTTTTTACACAACCCGAAAAGGTAATTTTCATCCCCTCATTTTTTTACCTCACTAAACTGATTTAAATGTGTTACCATCAGCCCTAGTGGCATATATTGGACTGTCTTGACTACAGAGTTAAAAAAAAATACCTCTACGAGTTTATCAAGAAATGAGAGATTGTCTTCCAAAGCCTGAAAAATATCATTCTCACCTTACAGAGTAGAGAATACAAATCGAGCTTGGTGGTGGTGTTCCTATGTGAGCTTTTCCTTCTGGATATTTCTAGTATGTAAGAGGAATTTTCAGATTTCTTTGTTTTCATCTCATTTTATTAAAACACTGTTAGTATTTTTTCAGACAAGAAGTAAACAAAATGTTTGATACGGTGTAAACATATATACATCTATGTATGAAGTAAAATGTTAGAGTTAACCGAATTGGTCTTGGTCATTGATAGACCTGGATTCTGGTCAACCGCTTCCAACCTGAGGAACTTTATTTACACAAGTTAACTCTCTAAACTCTCTAAAGCCTCAATTTCTTCATCTCTAAACCGTAGGTGAACAATTACTAATATATCTAGGTTTCTAAGACTTTGTCACATAGTAAGCATTTATTAATAAATAGTATTATTAATAATTAATACATAGTACATTTATTCTGCTATCAACAAATGAAGTTTTCCATGTTATTAAATTTTCCAGCTCACTAAAGCTCTTTAAGTTTTCCCAACTAATTTGAATTTAAAAACTTTTTTTAAAAGAATGTCTTTTTTTATTTGTCTTCTGCTTTAAGGTGGTATTTTAAATTTTAACTTTCCTATGCTTTGTCTAAGAAACAAAATCCTAAATATTTTTAATTGGAAAAATATGGCATTAAAAATTTTTTTCTACACATTATCAAACCTGAAGATATGTTTCAGAGTAATACTCCGCGTAGAGTATTTTACGGAGGAACACTGTGAGAAATGGGGCTTCCACTTGGGATGCCATACTTTGACAAAAATTTTACTCAGATTTTAGTTTTCAGAATTTACTGTGCCTGGTTTTTGATTGGAATTAAAGGATTACAAAGTTATTTGCCCTCTAATTGAATTTACTGGTCTTTATAAATATTCCTAAGTGAACCCCTGAGTTTAAATTTACTTTGTTGTTGACCTAGGGCTATTATTATTGGAATAGTACAAATAAATCTTTATACAACAGTAATCCCATCATCAAGAATTAAAATTGCTGTTTGTCACTGTAGATAATTCTCATTGTATTTGTTTTGATATGAAGTTTAGAGTGTTTTTAGCCTTCTTAGTATAATAGCTTAGGTTTTCCCTGTTTTCAGTAAGCAGATTTCCTCATTTCCTTTTCTAACATGTTGCTTTTAATCTGGTGTAAATTAAAACAGTAGAAAACTAGGCATATTAAGATAATGAGCTAAGTGAGGCTATAGAGTATCTTCATGAGTAAAATGAATGAATTTTGATGCCCAGGATTTGTAACATTTATTTTAGCTGCATAAATGCCTTTGTGGGGAAACATAAGAAAGGAAAAAAGATAAAGCTTTGCCCAGAAAACATTCCAAAAATGTGATTTCTTTTAGGCACATTTAAGCCCTTCGTTCTTTTCTGTGACACTACTGTGAAGGTAAACAGTAAAAGAAAAACTAACTTTTAAGTGAGATTACTTAAAAATTAATGAACTTCCTAATTGCAGTAAGTCATTTTGCTTCTGTGACACCATGAGGGTTTAGTTGTGTGCTATTCCCAGGGCATTTTTATAATAGAATAGAAGAGGAGGTAGTTCACTGAATAAACTGTAGACTCTCTGTCCTGAACCATATGAAAAAATAGAATTGTTTCATTTAAAATGTGGTTTAAGTAACTTATCTCTGACATCTGCCTAAGTTTTATGTGCTATTTTTTTTAATTTTAAAACTAGACTCATGGTATGGTTCTTAATTGTGCTATGATTATTTGATTATTTGATATGTTTTTCAGCACAAATGAAATTGTCATTGTAAGGCACAATGCCTGAAAACTCTTAAAATGGACAGTAAAAGTACACGTATGCATGTTCACTTTTTTTTTTTTTTTTGGGACAGGACTTTTGTAATGACAAGAGTTACATTTCAGAAGAGACAAGAGTACTTCTATTAACAGGAAAGGTATTATGTACTAAATAATTTGGGGGTCTTTATCTCATGTGCATATTACTTCTGCTAGTCTTAGAAATAACATTTAAATGTTCCCCACATTTTATAGTTCCTGATTTTCAGAGATCATATTGTGGATTGTAGCATTTGTTCTCAGGCTGTTTTCTGCCATGAACCACTTTTGAATTATGACCATGTGTTCTCGTCAGTACTGACAGGCTTCAAGTTATTTAGAATCCACAAAACAGATTTCCCTGAAGAATGATACAATAAATTTAGATATGGAAGCTAAAGAAATCATTTTCAAGTATTAATGAATTAGATCATTTATATTCTGAAAGGTAATGTGACACCTAAAAGAGCAAAAGGAAGTTTAATTTTTGATAAACAGTATCTAAACTATTACTGTATATATTCAATAGTTTATCTCTAAGATATTTTATTATGTCTTATTTATTATATATTTCACTGTGTTTTAGGGGTGCTTTTATTTTGATTGAGCAATAAGGAATAATTAAATATTGCTTAATTATTATTAATTAGAGGTAATGCCTATACTTGTAATTATGTTCAGATGAACAGTTTTACAGAATTACCATTTCTAATAAATTTAGGGTTCAGTTTTCCAAATTAACAACAATTCCCAGGCTTAAGCAAAATAATCTCTCTCACATGTGTCCAAATTTATATGTATTCCTTAGTAAAGTATAAAATAACATGCATATGTGTAATTTTTAGCCGAAACCTGCTGGAGTACTAGGTGCAGTGAACAAGCCTTTATCAGCAACGGGAAGGAAACCATATGTTAGAAGCACTGGAGCTGAGACTGGAAGCAATATCAATGTAAATTCAGAGCTGAACCCTTCAACCGGAAATCGATCAAGGCAATTTTTTTCTCCAGTTGTTTTTATTAGTATCACTCAATACTTGGTTCATCTTTCAGCTTTTTTCCTTAAAGCACTATATCAGAAAAATACTTTTAGAAATGTCTTGGTACAAAATAATAGTGTGAATTTTAGTATAATAAATGATGGAAATTGAGAGTGTAATATAGACATTGTGTAGCATTCTAAGTGTAAAAAAGTTAAATGGAAAAAATGGAAGAATTTGTAATACAACTATTTTGGAAATCTGGGCATATGTGGAAATTTAATATTTAGGAAAACTGAAATTGAATTTATATGTTTTTTAATTTTTAATTTTTAACTCAAGAAAATTGCTGTAGCATGAATTAAGATAATATTGTTAATAACATTCTCTTTCCCACTTAATAAAAAGATTCTGTCTGCTGTTTTTTTCCATCTTAGCTACTGCATAAGAATTTCCACATGACCCTACTGTTATCACCACTAAATATTGAGGCTTTTAAAGATTTTATTCTAACTCATGAAATTTTAAGACTATATTCAACTGGTGGTATTCTGAACACATTTTTATTCATAGAATCCCCAAATATGAAAAAAGTAACGGACTATCTGTGGTTTACAGAGATGGTAGGGCCTCTTCCTGCAGCCCCTCCTCTGTGGAGCACTAAGAACATAGACTGGAGACTACTGTCCTCTCATCTGTCATGTTTTTGTTTTAGGGTTTCCTGCCGTCAACAGAGAGAATAGTTGTGTTGTTTTCTTGACAAGTAATCTTTCTCTCCAGTGGTTTTAGGCAGTCATTTCTGACTGACAGTAGTAAGGTTAAATGGAAATCCACAGCATGATACAAGAGAGCAACAGTCTGTAACCACAGAAGGTCTGAATCTTGCTGACGTTACCTCACTTGGTCAGGCTTCTAAGGCAGTCTGAGCCTCTTGGTCTTTATTGGTATAGCAAAAGAGTAAACTTTCTATTCGTGTGGTGAAATAAGGAAGCTTTGGTTTATTTCTCTTCAACAGGGAACAGAGTTCAGAGGCAGCAGAAACTGGAGTTAGTGAAAATGAAGAGAATCCTGTGAGAATTATTTCTGTCACACCTGTAAAGAATATTGACCCAGTAAAGACTAAGGTAAATTTTAAAATTTAACATGTGGCCTTCTTCCATGGAGATTCTTACTACTATTTTATGATAGGAGTGAGAAACCCACCATTGAAGGGTAATAATATATCCTGCATAATATACATGTGCATATACCACCCTCTGCTATACCTACTGGCTTCCACTCTCCAAAAAATGATTCTTTATCCACTGTCTTCATTTACCAGCATTTATGTGGTCACCTGTAATGGTATCCTTCTCCCACACTACTTCTCTCAGGACTTTGAAAGAACAGGAACTGAAGGTTTCTGAGATCTTGTTTTCAAAACTTTATTGACTCCTTCCAGGGATCAACATTCTGTTTCTATTGTATTTTTTAAAGTTAAACTAATGAGTTAACTTTTTAAAATACATTTAAGTTTTTATTTAACAGCTGCATTCTTTGATGTTGTACCTTTTAACTGCACCCAATATTCTTAACAATTTTGGGGCAGGAGAGAATGGAGTCTAACACTGATAGGAGGAATGGCATAAGATACGGTTAGATGTTTTCCCACAGAATCATATTCTTGACAACATACTTAGCTTTTCATTATCCACCATATATCTATAGTATTTATCAATGTTTTATTGAATTGCCCTCCAAAATCGTAAAACATAGGACTATACAGTTATTCCACAGTAGCTGAACTTTTCCTATACAAACTCATTATCTGAACTCAAATTGAATAGATATGGATACATTTTTAGATCACTCTCTCACCATCCGAACTCTTGCTGCTTGCTGTCTGGACATCAGTATGTTAGTAGATTCAGGTAACAGGGAACCTCCCCCTGTCAAAACTCTAAGAATTCAGAAATGAATAGATTTGAATATTGTGGGGTTCTTATATAGAATTAAACATTCAGCCTAAACAAACTTACATGCAGAAATGCATATTGCCACAGTCATTTAGTTAAACATACTTAAAATATGGATTAAGAGGTGGTGCAAGGATGCAAGTATTTATCTAGTAGAAACAGCTATCTATAGCCTTTCCAACCTTTGCTGTAAAATTCTATATACGATAAATTGGACATGTACGTTCTAATTTCTGAGCACTAAAATGTTACTTTGATCTGTAATATTTTATTGTTCCAAACCTTTATTTTAACTTTATCATACCTGCAAAGAATCTTTTAAAGGGTCTGCTGTAGCCTGAAGAGACTGGGGTTGTGTTTTGGCAAAAGTCTGATAGTCTTCTCACTCAGGTCTCCCATAACATGATATGGTCATTTCTTTCCAGGATCTCGTCCTCCGTCATGCAGGTTCAAAAAAAACAATCTTACTAGTATACTAAAAGAGATAAACATACAAGGGAGTATTTCTTGCTAACTAATTTCTCAAAGAGATTGATACATAAACTTATACATAAATTCATTAGTTATGTATATAAATATTATCCAACAAACTGGATATGCATGTTCATGCATTGGAACATTTTCTGTTATTTACTCTGTGAGGGAAATCAGATTGTAGTATGAAGGATGAATAAGGGAGGTGGTTAAAAGAAGAAACAAGACATGCACATTCCTTGAACGCGGGCAAGCACTACCACCAATGTTGTCCTTTAATAGTCTTTTTCTTCGCACATGTAGCTGGCGACCGATTTGCTCTTCGTTTGGCTTTTGCATCTTTATACATGAGCACACGTACATAATATTCATAAATGTTAAATATGCTCACGTGCATGACTTATTTTTTTATTGAAGTATAGTCAGTTTATAATGTGTCAATTTCTGGTGTGCAGCATAATGTTTCAGTCATACATACACATACATATATTCGTTTTCATATTCTTTTTCATTATAGGTTACCACAAGATATTGAATATAGTTCCCTATGCTGTACAAAGGAAACCTGTTGTTTGCATGACTTTTAATAGTCTTCTTTTCCCCTTTAAAACAGCCTAATCTGTTCAGTTTTTTCTCTACAAATACACATAAGTGCTTCCTTTCCTTCTTTTTTTTTGCCACTACAAACAATGTTGCATTAAATATTCTTCATAAACACACGTTTACTGGTGATTTTATTTCTAGGGGGTAGGTTCCCAGTAGTGGGATTGCTGGTCAATACATTACAGATTTTAGATATTTCCATATTGCTTTATTTTATTTTATTTTTTTTGAAAAATCAGAACACTTGACATCACCAGGGTAATTTTTTCTCTACATACCCACTAATAACAGGTTTTACAGTTCTTTCGATTTTTTTTCAGTTTTAACTGTCAAAACGAATGCCCTGTTGTTGTTTTAATTTGAATTTCTCTGACTATCAGTATTTTGCTTGATCATTTGGATGTGCTCTTCTCTGAATTGCCTGTTCATATTCGCCCATTTTTAAATTATCTTTTTCTTGTCTAATTCAACTTCTGATGCTGTGTAGAAGTTATACATTCTTGTTAACATTCTTGCTCCCTTCCAATCCAGTCACAGTATACCAGCCAGATTGATCTTTTTAAAGTATAACTTGGATTATGTTTGTCTTCTCCTTAAAGTCCTGCAGTCACTTTTATTAGCACTTAGAATTAAATCAGATTTCTTAAATTTCCCATGAGGCACATCATCTGGCCCATGCTTGCATCTCCTACCTTATACCACTCTCCCATCACTCCTTATGATTACAGTTCCTTAATCCTTCCAAGCTCTTTCCTTCTTCAGGTACTTTATGCTGCCTCTTGCCTCTGTCTAGAATACTTTACTTATCATGTGATAAGTCCTGCTTTGATACTGTTTGAACTAATATTCCCCAAAAGAACCAGTGAGAAATTGATGCTTCCTCTAATTTTTTTCTGAATGACCTTTTCCTTGATCTCTTAGCTCTTAGGATAATCTGTACTTAAATGTTTGTTTACTTTTTTAAAAATTAGTCATCTACCATACTAATCTACTTAAGGACAGAAACAGTGTCAGTTTTGTTCCCCAATCTGTGCCCAGTAGCCACTGCACCTAATACGCATTCAGCTGGATGAATGGTTACTGCTTCAGGTTTAACCACACTTGTTTTTATTGATCCATCTTATTTTGCCCAGGAATCACCATCTTTCTCCAGGCTGACTTTGTATGTCTCTTCTCTGTGTATTGTTTTACAGTTTAATTCTTGTGGACCACCTCACTCTTGTTCCTTCATGCTTTATTCATTCTCTTAAAATGAGGATTAACATTAAAGTAAACCCTAACATGAAACATTGATTTGTGGATTTTCTAACTTAAATTACTACTTTTATGAGTTTTCATTTAAGTAAATTTTCTTGAAACATAATAGATGTGTTTCTCTGATTATTTTGAAAACATTTTTGGGGGGAAATGAAAATTGATTAATTAATTGAAAAGATACGGTTTGATTTTTGGGGTGATTGCTTTCCTTTGTTTCCCTTTAATCAATTAGCACTATAACTAATTCCTAAATATCATTCATGTAAAGATCACTTTCATTCTGAAAAGTATTCCTCCTCCTAATGTCCATTATGTCTTATATGTTAAAATGGGATTTTATTACTTTAAACATTTTAGATGACTTAATATATAATATATATGCCAAACCAGAAGAGAAAAGAAGAGAATGTTCAGAAAAAAGTAGAAGGTTAATGATTGATGCAGTAAGAAACAAAAGTTAGAAGGAAGGAGTGGAGTGACATATTGAAGAACTTTATGTCACAGAATTAGAAAAGACTATCATATTTAGATGCATCATAGTGAAAGAAAATAATACTGAATTATGAAAGCATGCTCCCTTCCTTTGAAAAGTGATACATTTAGAGCATACCATCAATAAAAAGGACTTTTTCATTTAAAATCAGTGTGGTAGCAAACCAAGTAGGTTTTCTCTCACAGATACTGCTTGTGCATTTTAATTAGCAAGTACTATGGTAGGTACCACGTTCAGTTCCTACACTAGAACATTCCTCGTGGGATGTAAGCAGTTAACTAGAAGCCCTGGAATCCCAGCTCCTTTAAAATACTTCAGAATATTTCCTTCTAGTACACATCATTGATATTTAAGGAATTTATGTTCATAGAATTATTTTGTGCTCTTTTAGGAGATTAATTCTGATCAGGTTGCCCAGGGCAACATCAGCAGTGACCGAGGAAAGAAAAGAACAGTAACAGCAGCTGGTGCAGAGAATATCCAACAAAAACCAGATGAGAAAGTAGATGAATCAGGACCACCTGCCCCTTCAAAACCCAGGAGAGGACGTCGACCCAAGTCTGAATCTCAGGGCAATGCAACCAAAAATGATGATATAAATAAACCTCTTAGCAAGGGAAGAAAGAGAGCTGCAGTCAGTCAGGAAAGCCCTGGAGGTTTGGAAGCAGGTAATGCCAAAGCACCCAAACTGCAAGACATAGCCAAAAAGGCAGCACCAGCAGAGAGACAAATTGACTTACAAAGGTAATGTATGCCATTCTTTCTGAACTTTGAATTTAGACATTTTGTTTTATTCCTAGTATGTGCCAGTCATCCCCAAACACCTAGGCATTTGGAAGTGAAAACTGCCCTAGGTTTTCCTGAGTGAGTTATGATGGCATTTGTTTTTTTCTCATAAACTTCAGGACAACAATTTGAAGAGAGATCTTTTTTCCTTTGGTTAATTTTTAATTAAGATACAGTATCTTGATATTTCTATTTCTAAGCATGGATAATACTATCTTTGCTTGGTGTCCTTCACATAGTTACATGGGGTTTACTTAATATAAAGAAAGGGCTACCTTTTGGCTACAAAGGTCCTGGAATGGAAAAGATAGAAGTCATGACAAGTGAACAAGTATATCCTGTTCTTTAACTCTTCTTGTTGCTGTTCATCTTAATATAAGTCTACAGCTTAACTCTCCCCCAACCTCACCAGTAAAATGGCCTCGAGCTGCTCATCTTGATCGTGTTTGAGATGGGATTTCAGGCTTTCCGTACTGTAACAGTGATGCTCCAATTGGAGGGCTAGGAATTGCCTCCTTTCATACTTGGCCTACAGTTAGAAGTTAGCCCTACCCTCCTTCTTTCTCCTTGTATACGTAATACCTAATTCGTCTTCCCCCAAATTAGATTGTAAGTATCTAAGTTCCTCCTAGGAAAGAGCCAGCTCTGATCATGTTAGGATACCCCACCATCCTGCTTCAGTATTTTTATAAAATACAGTGTTGCTAAGGCATACATGTTTGCAACTACATTTTTAAAAATTACTATTTATGATCCTGAAGTTCGGGGCTATTAAATTTTCTTATATTTTAAGTGTCTCTGATTACCTTATACAACATCTCATGGCAGCTGATCCAGGACCAAACCTGACTAAGTAATGGGTGTTTCTTCTACTTATTTATTTCTAGTTTTATGGACTAAAAGTATAGTAAGAAAAGCCAGTATTGGGGACAAATTTATTATTTTTCTCTGCAAATCTGGACCTTTGAGCTGAAACAACATATTGAACCTTGGCCTCCTTTTCTTCATCAGTAAGACAGTATGGTAATACCTTTCTCAAAGGATTGTTCTAAAAATTAAATTGATCATTAAAGATAAAGCACTTAACAAAGTGCCTTGCACAGAATAAATTCTCAGTAATTAGTTTAACTATTGTTTTGCATTTTAGTTGCTTTACCCCTTAAATATACTTTTAGTTATTCAGAAGCTGAACAGTTTCATGGGAGATTGCCAGAATTCCCTAAAAGGTTTCTAGAATTCTAGCCATTCCTCACCCACACAAAATAGATCATCACACCCAGGCCACCTGACCTTACTTCTCATGAACTGTCTTTTTGCCATCTAACCAAAATATCCAGGTACTTACTTGGATCCTGAAAAACATTTTCAGTGAGTAACCAGACCTTGTCTCTGAAATTGTGCGTTGTAACACTCACTGCTCTCCTTTTAGTTACACAATATGCCCCAACAGCATTAAACCAACCAGGAGAAATGGCTTACATGCCAGAGCCTGGTTTTGATTAAAAATGGCTTTGGGCCTTCTTAAAAGATACCTTATAAGTCTTAAGTATGCCAGTAGTAGATAAGTAGGTAGTGTATTATCCAAAATACAGAATTCTGTGATGATTTTATATACTCAGTGAAGTTAGATTGTTAAATTAGGTGTTCTTGAGAACATTTTGCATACATACTTCAGAAACTTCTGATTGAATTATTGACTACTAATTAATGGCTAACAAAACATAGAAGTATAGTCTGAAATTTTCTCCCAAGTTTCCTTTTGTCTTTTCCATGTTTCCCTGGATCTACTATACAACTGCCTTTAAATTCTACCATTCTAACTTAGGCCTGAAATCCTGATGAACTTATTCAGCAAAACTTCATTTATCCCAGGAAGTCGGTATTGCTCATGATATCCTCTTTTTTTGAATTGAATTTGAATTTTATAGGCACATCAGTATTGCTCTTTGTGATTCTCATTTGTTCTTCTAACAAATACCAGTTAGAGTGCCAGCACCGTGCTGGGTGTTAGCAGTACAAAAGTATCCAAAACAGACAGGTTCTTGCCCTCAAAGAGTGCACTTCCCCAGCTTGTCAGTTCCAGAAGAAAGCAGAAAATGTTCACTTTAGGTCTGTTGATACAGTAAAAGTATAATTTTTTTTAAATTATAACATAAAACAATGAAATTCTGACACATGTTACAGTATAAGTGGACCTTAAGGACATTGTGCTAAGTGAAATAATCCAGACCCAAAAGGACAAATACTATATGATTCCTCTTATATGAGTTACCAGAGCAGTCAAATTAAATTCAAAGAGACAGAACAAGGTGGTTGCCAGGAACAGGAGGAAGAGGGAATAGGTGTTACTATTTAATAGGTATAGAGTTTCAGTTTGGGAAGATGAAAATATTCTAAAGATGAGTGGCAGTGATTGTACAACTGTGCGAATGTAATTAATGCCACTGAACTGTGTACTTAAAAGTGATTAAAATGGTGGAGGAGGGTGTAGCTCAGGTGGTAGAGTACATGCTTAGCATGCACAAAAGGTCCTGGGTTCAATCCCCAGTACCTCCTCTAAAAATAAGTAAATAATTAAACCTAATTAACTCCCCACCAAAAAAAAAAAAAGATTCTTAAAAAGTGATTAAAGTGGTAAACTTTATGTTACATAGACTTTATTACCTTAAGAAATTGCTACATAAGAATAATAATAGCTAGCAATAATATAGTGCTTATTAGGAGCCAGAACTATTTTAAGCTTTTTATTAACCTATTAAATGCTTAAAACATCTTTCCATGAGTAAGTACTTTCATCATCCCTAGTTTATAAAGAGGAGGAATTACAGGAATAGAGGGTCCATGTAGCTTTTGGTTCTTTTGTTTATGTAAATAGTGGAGGCAGGATTAAAACCAGGCAACGTCACTCTGAAGTCTGTAACCAAAATACTACATTGTACTCTTAAGGTGAAATTAAGCCTTAATTCTAAAGGTACTATATCTGCACTCAAAACTAGTTTAACAGAGGATACTTTGAAAATACTTACTTGCATGTTTTACGTAGCTGGTGTAGCTTATATATGTGATAGTTTCCATAAAGTAGGACATACTTGCATAATTTTTATAATTATTACATAAGAAGCTAGTTTATTTTAAGTGATCATAGGTTGAACAAAACAGAACAACTGTAGTCATATTTTTAACCTATTTCAGAGTTCATGCAAACAGAAGCCCCTGCATTTTAGCTTCAGAGAGGGAAAAACAGTGAGATCAGATGTTCTTGAATGTGGCCAGCTCAAACGAAGCACCTAATGCTAAGAATATTGTCAGACTGGTGAAAATTAGGTAGCATAATACATGGGATATTTGGCATGGTGCTTAGCATATATATTAGTAGAAATAATAATGATAATAGGGAAAGGTTGCTGAATGTCTGTTTGCCGTGCCAACAATCATTATGTAGCGAGTACAACCCTGTGTAAGAGATGAGGAGGTTAGACCTGAAAAGATTACTTTCTCAGGCCACCTGACTGGTGCTACACAGAGCAGGGCTTTGAATCCAGGTGAGTCCCTTATTAACTGCCTCACTGTACTGCTAACAGTGGCAGCTGCACTTACGTTTCTCCTCTAAACTATGAATATTCAGAAAATTATTACTTACTTGTTTTCCTCTTAATGTATAAAAGGAGATTTTACAGTGTGTAGTAACCACCAAGCAATGAAATAGACACACTAATAGAAATTCCTTGTTTGTGACTCAGCTGTTTTAACTGTCCTTCAACTTGAGAAATGTTGAATGGTCAAAATCCTGAAGGTGCCAGCTTTATTATTATTTCATGAGAAACTTCTAGCTTTCACCTTCATACAAGATTCTAAACATACTTCTCAGTGGGGAGAGCATGGCTCACATGGTAGAGCGCATGCTTAGCATGCATGAGGTCTGGGTTCAATCCCCAGCACCTCCATTAAAGAAAAAATAATATATCTAGTTACCTTCCCACACACACAATAAATAAATAAACATACTTCTCATTAACAGGTGTTACCTGTGATTGATTTGACATCTCACGTGTATTTTCCTGAGACCTGGTGAGGATCAGATACAGGCTGAACAATTCTGAATATAGAGCTAATTTAACATCTTGAATCATCCTGTTAAGGTTATCATTACAGTTTCAACCATCTAATTAGTAAAAGAAGAGAGTTGCCAAAGCTGAGAGCCATCAAACACGTAAACACGTATTTCTGAGCTAAGGATGAATCCAGAGTAATAGGCTTGGCTCACCTACTGCCCTGGCAACTTTTAGCATAGCCTGAGGTCCTTGCATTGTGGAACCACATCTGGATCTGGATCACTGCGCTAAAGTAGTTTACCCCTGGTTTTAAGCTTGAATGCTAGCCTTTGAGAAATAAGGCCTAGCTCCCTTGTGCTTCTCTTTGGCCCTGTTTTCCAACTCCAGATGCTACTTCCTCAGTCTTTTCCTTTACCTTGCTACCTTACCTTTCCTTTACCTATTCTTCACACATTTTACTTGCTTAATTTCTCACTTCCCAGATGATCAATTCCTGCTCTGGTCACAACACTCCCCCCATTAACATCTGAAAAGAACCTGACCTCACCCTAACCTTCACTCTATGTGCAAGTTTCTCCTCCAGGCAGTTAGTCTACACTGTATGCTGGCACCACATGCAGAAAACTCACCCAGTTCTATTACTTGGTATATATACTATTATCAAAAGTATGATTATTTAAATTTTATTATTAAATTATTAATGAAAACCACTTTTGAGGCCTTAGTATATGCCAGTGCCGAGCCCTCTGGAATTTCTCTTATCAGGTCCTCTTACTGACAACATTAGGTAAATAGTAATTGTTTTTAGTAAGACTCCTACTTACATAATTTATTTACTAATTCAAGATAGTTTATTCCACCAAAACAAGGATACTGTGCCCAGAAATTTACTGGAATAGATTTTATTTCTTAATCTGGAAGTTGATACATTTTAACTTGTAAACTTAACCGTAGAATTTTTAGATCCCTTTGGATTTTTGCAGTAAATGTACACTTGTTTTTCCTTTGTTTTTGAACTGTTATTCAAATGGCAAACAATTCCAAACATTTTGCATTGAAAATGTGTTTTTGTAAGTCTGCTAATTTTTAAGTATGTTTTGCTTACCCTTGAGGCCAAATTCTTCCCTGAAAAAGAAATTATCAATAGACATCAGTCCTTAAACTTGGGACTTATGGGGAACCTGTGGATTTAAGGAAATTATCTGTAGAATAATATAGTTTTCCCATCTTTGGATTAATGTGTTTTGCTTAGCATACTTAGTATGGGAGTATTCAGAAATCTCGGAATTTATATTTTTCTTAAGCAAAGAATTTACTGTTTTTCTATGCTCATTTGTATATTGAGAAAGTTTCCTCACGTCACGTGTAATTTTAAGGTTTTCATATCTTAAAATTAAAGTATCCCCTAAGTGTGTTTTCTCATGTATTAAACAACCATATATTAGTCTGATACTATTCAGTAACAAGTGAATTTTTATCAAAATAATATGAAATTTTTCAGAAGCCAAGTGCTCGGAAGTGATGGCGATTCACTTTGGGACATAGAATCAAGTCCAGAAAATTCTTCCAGTGATCTGGATCGTTTTAAAGTCTGTGAGAACAGCCAGGAAGATACTGAGGACTCAGAGCTAGTAAAGGGAAGCTTCCTGAAGGTGCAGCAGGCAGCTTATAGAGGATTGTTTGATATCGTATTATTAAACTTGTTCTGTATAACAAATTAATAGTCTCTGTAAGGATCTTAATCACTTAGCTTCTCTCTTACTTTTAGCATTGTTATCTTTATAAAAGGTATATGTAATGTTGGGGTTTGGGAATATAAGCAAACAACACCCTTATCTTTCTCTCCCAAGTTTGGAATTGTTGAAAAGGAGATGCAATCTTAATAGTGATATGGCTGATTAAAAATGTGAAATGACATAGGCAAGGTAACTACTGATGCCTTGCCCCTAAATTGAACAACCAGGCAGACCAGAACACACCTTTTGGGGGCAAAAGAGAACGAAAAAAAGAAAGAAACCAAAGCCCGGCATGCTGTTTTTCCCTCCCCTACCGCTTCACCTATTAGATGGGTCTTCCTCCTCCCATACAGCAGTAGGAGGTGGGGAGAAGAGGAAGAGACCATACCTCACGCCCTCATGCTTCCAGAGATGAGGATTTTCCCTCTCTACTAGAGAAATGGGACTAGTGGGGAATTCCTCTAACTTCTTAACAGAATTAAGCTAAATTTTCCTCCTTGTTTTTTCAGTATACTAAAGAACAGAACTTATTCTGCTTATAAATTCATTTTGCCATAATGTCTAGTAATTTTTCTACTATAATATCAGTTTGAATGTATTAATAAAAAATTATTTCAAATAAATAGCTTTTACTATTTTATTGTTGTAATAAGCAAATTGAGCATTGGGTAGCAACAGCAGTTAATGGTGAAAATAATAACTTCGTCATTGGCATTTTGTTTTTATATAGTTTACAAAAAGATTCCTAAACCAAGTAGTCTCAGATGAAAAATTAAAATTTTTCAGATTTTTGTAACTATAGAAATAATTTGGGTTTTGTCTGTTTTCCTGTTTATATCTTTTCTAACATTGCTTTCTTCTACTCCTATCCTCAAGGTAAAAAGAAAATTCATGTGCAAAGGGAGAAAATGAAGGCCAAACAGAAGCAGGCTCTAGCTTCTGCAAAAACTTGGATTCAAAATGACCCGGAACAGAAAATGAAGTTAATTTCAGAACACACACTTTCTGCCTTGAAAACTGAAAAAAGCTATTACTTCCTTTTTTCACATGACCACAAGTCTTTGATGGAAATGTACAGCAGAAACTCTTGAGAGAGGCTAAAAGCAACTCTATTGTACCCTCCCCCAGACTTTTCTTATGAAAAGTCAATAATTAAGCAAATTGCTTAACACTTGGTTCCAGTTCCTGCATATCTGGAGTTTAAAGGCATATTACACCATTAATTTCCATGCTGCAGTCTTTATTTTAAAGAAAATAACAGGATGTCCTTACACTGACAATGAAAATTCATCAGTTTTAGAGCCAGGAATTTCCCGTGTTACACAAGAAAAAAATTGAAGTCTACTGAATTAATTTTTTAGAAGAAAAGAGATCAGATTAAATATTTCTTTGTTTTCCTTTTGGAAACTTTTATGTATAATTCTTTCTGCCTGCCTACTTTTCTGCAAAAATGAGATGTACAGATTTCAGTTCCCTGCTATGAAAAGTGATGTGGTGGCAATTTTATAAATGTTGCTTTCTGATTTTTATCAGAGTGAGAAAATAATTAAAAATTATTATTGATTTCATATCACTTCATATTTTGATTTCCCCTCCATTTTAGTTTAATATAATTTTGCAATAAATGTACATATTGTTTGTTTCATAAAGCATATCACTTTAAAAATGGTTTTTACTCCTGTGATTATGTTGGAATGTTTGGAATTTTAAAGGAGTAAAGACTGTCCAGCATTTGGTTTTATAATGTTTGTCACCAGATTTTTATTGATGTAAAAAAAAAGTCAATTTTTTAAAATAGTTGGACTTTGGCAGCTTTGTAAGGAAAGTTGGAGGTGTTTAGGATTGCTGTCAGTGAGCAGCATTGTGCTGTTGGGAAATAAGTGTTTTGCTTTTTGTCTGCCAACCTGGGTTCCGTTTTTATGTTTATTTTAGAAGACAACTGTTGCATCAATAAATTGTTCCTTGGCATTGTTCAGCATAGGTAATGTGTGCACTTTTTGTGTACACGTATTCATTCATATTTAAGTTAAGTTTTTTGCATAAAATAAATGCTTCTAGATGTCATATGGTAGTCTTTTTTAATCTTTTTATCATATTATGTTCTCTTATGAAATTTTTTATGTGAAAGGGCTAGTCATAAACAAAGAACATGATTACAGTCAACTCTCCATTATCTATATAAAATAGTGACTATGCCTCTGGTTTTGGATTTTGCAGTAGTCATAAACTTAAAATAATGAAGGCATACCATAGAGCTAATTTAGGAGGAACTTGAGATTGGTCCTGTCTCACACCCAGAGTCATCACCTGCCCCCATACTCCACTTAAAGCCCTGCCCCAAAGCCCTACCTGAATGTGTTTGGTGTCCTTGCTCACATCTAGCGTGGGTTCGAGGACAAAAATATTTGTGTTATAACTTGATCTTGACAAGCTGTAGTCTACCTGCGATGTAAAACAAACAGTGAACGTGAACTGTGTCAAAAAAGGGTTATGTTAAATGTCAAGTTGCTGGTAGTAAATGTCACTTATGTTCTCATAGATAATCAAGAGTTGGCTGTATATTGACTGAATGAAAGATGGGTAATTCTTTTAAATATGCATATACACACACTTAGTTATCAGATGAGGGTTAGGGAACAATGGATACCAGTGATAGAAAACAGTATCTTTTACAAGGGCAGAAAAAGCTCTACTCTTCCTTATTGCCTCTTCATAACCCTGTAGAAAGAAAGTATAAAATAATGCCTCCAACATGCTGAAAAAGAGTATCTATGCATAAGCATCAGAGAAGTCCCTCAAGCAATCAGTGGGCATGTTCTAATCAGATTTTGAAGTTCTCTTAGCATCAGACAACTTGATTCTTAAGGCCATCAATCTGCCACCAATATAAAGCACACTGGTAAGGACCTTCCATCTCTCTTATCTCCTTGACTAATTACTCAGCATCGCAGCTGACTAGATTACCTAGTATGAACACATACTTAACATAACGTTAACAGACCATTTGCCTCAGTTATGGCTGATCAGATTTTTGCAGGAGAGGAGTTAACTAAAAGATCTGGTCCACATACATATGGAAATGGCCCACCCCTAATTTTTTTTAATATGAAGCAAGTGTCTGGCACTAAGGGAAGGGAGAGTAGGATGATGAAAGATTGAGCTGATGAAGGAGGGACTTGTTTTAAGGGAAATTTGTCATTTTTCCTTTGAAAAAGGAAAAAGTAAAGTCCCTTAGGAATTTGGTATTCACATCTCAGAGAAATACAACACAAAGTGCAGACTTATATTTGAGAATTAATGTTAACCCTTTGTGTCTAGTTTGAAGCTTCCTGTATTTGTCTAAAACTACAAGCCAGAATTTTGTATCTCCTTTGATAAAAAGTGTGTATAATGTAAAGTAGTTTTGCATATTCTTGTGCTGCACATGGGCTGAATTTTTAAAATTTTTTAAAGACTTGAAGCAGAACCTTGTAATTTGTGTAAATGACAAGTGTAAAATCCTACCATAAAATGCTAAAAATATGCATTGTTTCAAATAAAACCAAGAATGCAGCATTATATAGTAGTGTGGAGCCCTGAATATTTATGTACCCCCGCACCCCGGTATGTCACAAGCTGATAAAACATCTTTGCATATTTTCTGTTTAGATTCTGGAGTCAGTCTGCATATCTTCATAAGGATTCAAATGCCACCTTCAAACTTCCTGACTGCTACTCTGATCTGACTTCTAGCAACTGAGGGAGAACATTAAATAGATAAACTCTGATGGACATTTGAGAAACTTGAGAAGGTTTTTAATCTAAGAATTTAAAAGTGGCCTTTCATTTATACTATCCATTGATACATCTATTTTTTGCAAATTCTGGACATGTACATTTAGGTCAAAAACTAGCTGATGGAGAGCAAGCAGATTACATAAATGTACCTGGAATAAGAGGTGAACAGAATGAGAAGAGAAACTCATGCCTGGTTCTGTATTTTACCCTCAGTGGGATTATCACTCCACCCTTGGATCCTTGTCCAGACTTTGTCTTCAGTATTCACATGACTAACTCAGTAGAAACCACTGGTGACCAACAAGTCTAGCAGTCTGACGACAAGCTTTGCAGCCTGCCTAAATAATAATGATGGCTTTGTCTACAAGAAGTTAAAAGTTAGCTACAAGTCAGCAACAGTGTAAAACAACGGAAATGAGTGTACATAAAACACTTCCTCAGCCTGTAAACCGGAGCTTCGAGTTTTCATCCCCCTAAGAGTAATAACCACATATTTCACTTTGTGTCTTATTTCAAAGTCCAACAGGAACATGCACAAGGAACCGTTTCTAAGGAACCTGGGCCAGGCTGGTGATCAGGACTTCAGCTTTGGGGTATTTCTCAAATAACTTTCTTTTTAATTAATGATTCCAACTTAAGGCACTTTCCTCTCCCTCATTCTCTAGGTACTCCTTTTGCTAGCAAAGACCATGTGTCCTTTTAAGAAACAGCACTGTATCTGTTCTTCCATCTAGGAGAAGCTTGAAAGCAATTACCTGGAGGTCAGTTATACACATAAGGAGCACCACAGCACAAAGGTCCAGGTCTGTGGAAGCCAGTAAGAAAATGTAAGGATGGGGGTAACCATTCTGAACACACCGGGCTCAGTGACAGGGCATGGCAGTGAAGTGTTTGTTGTCCAAAGGCCTGATCTTCATTGATGCGTGATGTAGGTAATATGTATCCTACTGATAGTTTCGGCATTGTTTTGAAGATTAAAAACACTAAAAACGGTGCCTTAGAAGGAGTAGCAATATAAAGCAAATAGGACAACAAAAGCTGTTCTAGGTAATACACTGACTTAAGAGAACTCATGGCTGCTTAGAAGCAGAAAATCCTCACCTTTTCTGGAGATGTGCAATTCTGAGAATTGTTACGAGCACACAGGTCCCTAAAGAAGTGACTGGGCTGAGCAAGTCGCCTACCAGATTACCTGGACCTGATGCAAGAGGCACCTCTCTAGCCTGGGAGCCCCCTGGGAGGAGGGAGTCCTGAGCGTAGGCAAGGGCCAGAGGACAGCTCTTTCAGCAGCACTGCTTGAGCACTTCCCTTATGCAAAGTATCGCTCTATTTGCAGACACTGGAACACCTGGTCCCAGCCCCCACACCTTGGTCTCCCACCTTCCCAAGTGCACCCCCATCCAAAGCACAAATTCAGGTGTGTCCATAATTCCTGTGGTTTCTTTGGACAAATTGTAGGAACTTAGTGGGCTTCTCCAAGAAGCAAATTTTGATGGGGACCTAGGCAGCGCCCACTTGAATTTTGTTTTGAAACTTTTTGAGAAGAGATCACCCTGGTAGCCACCCCCCACCCCAAAAAAACTCCTGAAACCCTTTTCCTCCCAGGAAGGTTTTGAAAGTTTTGCCATCTGGTTTCCCATGGCTTGTGGTGGCGTGTACCCTCCAAGAGAAAGGTCAGCTGCAGAGACAAAAGCAGAACCTGCTGCTTTGCCACCCACCTCAGGTTAAGAGCTGAAAGGCAGAAGGCTGGTACCCCTAAAACTACCTCACGTGTTGAGACTATTTTACAGGAAGGCTCTTTTAAAGGTAGTCTGAAGACTTGGCCCCGGAGCACAGGGTCTCTGCATTCACTGACCATTTGGCAGCTTGGCCTGCCTGCCCACGGAAGCTGACAATTCTGGACAGCGGGGCATGCCTCTTTCTAGAAGTCTATTACATCAGTTCCAGTCTCCTGCTAATTCCACCTGTCCATCTAATGGTAACATACATGGCAGTGAAGTGTTTGTTGTCCAAAGGCCTGATCTTCATTGATGCGTGATGTAGGTAATATGTATCCTACTGATAGTTTCGGCATTGTTTTGAAGATCAGAGCTACCTAAATTTTACACATCATATAGAAGGATGAAAGAAATTATAACTATTCCATAACAAGTAGAAACAAGAAGAAAGCCACTGTGCAAACACATGGCCTTTGTTACCATTTGGCCTTGGGGAGAACAGGGTTCTGAAAGTGGGAGGGAGCAGATTAGTCACTTTCATTTTAATATCCCTGCTTATAATTAGTATTTCTCAACAATAATAGTTGAGCAGAGAAGCCCAAAAAGGGCTGACATTTCTACTAGATTCTCTATCCCTTAGGAAAGCTTAATCGAGAGCACAGATCGCTCAGGTGCACAGAAACATCTGCTCTGTAAATTCAGGCAGGAACCCTATAAGGCTTGGGTTGAGTACCTCACAGTGTCAGTCAAGTGGAAGCAACCAGGTGATGATGGAAATATGCCTTAAAATAATGCAAAATCCAGCAGACCTGGGAGGCCTTATCACCTCTCCTGGATACTCAGAAGAGCAAGCGCCCCAAGAAAAGTCCAGTTGGGGAGCTCTGGAGGCTGTGAGGGGCCCCCCACTAGGATGTGAGCCAGGTACACAGGCCTTCATTTGTGTTGGAATGGGACGATCACGTGGGAAAGACTAGAATATTTTCCTACTTAGAAATTCAAATTAAGAGTTGCTTCCTTGGGCTTCATAAAGCTCAGACCCCTGAGATGCTCTTCATTTCCCCTACTGCACAGGGCTCCTTTCACCTCATGGGGCAAGATTAGTCAGTCTCCTTGGCAACTGCCCAGTCAGTACCTTTTCCACTCTAACCATCAGATCAGAGTGTGCTGGTCCTTGAGTGCCTAGTCTGCCCTGGTACTGTTTTACCTAAAAGAAAGGGAGGCACAGAAGAGGCAGTTTGTTCTGCCTAAGCTCTAGTGCCCCACACCACACCCAAAGCCAGTAAAAATACAAACTTATCAAAACCTTGGCACTTTACATACACCGGCATATTTAATTCTCACAATAACCCCCTAAGGTAACTATGTTCATCTCTACTTACACATGCTGCTTCAGCTCAGAGAAGTAAAACAATAAGCCCAAGTCCCCTCAGCAAGAAGGGGGCAGTTTCAACCCAGTCTGACCACACAACTCAGTGCTTCCTGCCTAACCTTTTCCACCAGGTTTCTGAGAGACCCACACCTTTTTGGAACTTAATGGTAAGTGAAATACAAGAGGAGAAAGAAAAGGATAACGCATACAAGATGGTGGGGAGTAGCTGGGATGATGCTACCTATTGCTTTCTGTTGCTTCCATGCAATTCAGCAAACAATATCCTAAGGAAACCAAGGTAACATTAACCAAGTCTCCATCAATTGATGGATGAATAAACAAAATGTGATCTATGTACATCAAATACATAAACAAAACACATACAATGGAATACTACTTAGCAATAAAAAGGAAGGAAATACTGATCATGCTACAACACAGATGAAGCTCAGAAACATGCTGAGTGAAAGAAGCCAGACACAAAGAACTACATACGGTATGCTTCCATTTATATCAGCTATCCAGAGAAGGCAAATCTAGAGGGACAGAAAGTAGATTCATGCTTGCCAGGGACTAGGGCTGACTGCAGCTACAACTAAAGAGGCTCATGGGATCTTACTAGAGCAATGGAAATGTCCTAAAACTGGACTGTAGTGATGGCTGCACAACTCAGTAAATCTTCTGAAAATCAGTGAATTGTATATTTTTAAGGGGGATGTATTTTATAATACGTAAATTGCACCCCAGCAAAATTTCAGATAAATGAGACATCTTCCCCCCCGAAAGTTTAACTATACAAAACAAAGCAGCATCTACTGAAGTACCAGACTGTTAAATCCACGTCATGTCAAAAGAACCATTATTACCAATAACTGAGTTTCCAGGCACACCACCTTCCCATCAGTGACCTCTGCTCCTCTGAGGGTTACTTGCTGGGGTCAGTCTAGTTCTCAGTGAGGAGGGTCTAAAAACAGTTTTCTCCATGGGGCTGGCCTTATTAACCAAAGACAGAAAAGACTATGTGTAAACCAGGGGCCAGCATGTTCACAAAGACTGATCAGTTCCTTCTCTCTGCTTGGGAAGTCTCTGTGGGAAGCTGAGCTGCATGAAGTCTGGGAAGTGCAGACTCTACAGGAAGAGCTGGCCGGCTCATCTTCATAATGAAGCCTCCATTAGCTGCAACTGCCTGCGGAATCCATCTCTATTCTGGTATGCCTGGCACTGTGAGACTTGGAAATCTTATAGACCCTTTCACAATGCAGTTTTCTCACTTGTAAAATATCAACTGCTTCATAGTCATGAAGGTAAAAGGGAGAAAGCACTTCGCAGAATGCCTGGCCACAGTGAGTGCTCACCTGCTCTCAGATGTCCCCCTCAAGCAGACTGGCAGCCCCCAGCACCACCGGAACATCTTCAGGCAGCGATCAAAGACACTCAGATACTTTTGCTCTTGCTTGCTGTATCTGTTTTCCAGGATCTGGGCCAACCACCCTACTTCTGTTAGTCTTCCTTGAGCCCAGTACAAAATTTCCATTTCCTCACATTCCCATACAGTTCAGCCCCAAAGAGGCCACATCTATCATTTAACTTTCTCATCATTTTTTAACAGTCAGTATACTGAATGCCCTTTTGTCTGAGGAACCACCCCACCATCACCACAACCACTACGCAATGAGGCAGAGCCCATTTCCCTCTGCAGAAGCTGAAAACACCAACCATTACTTTCCCAGCCTCCCCTGCACCTATGGCTCAGACATATGACCTGGGTGCTGTCAACCAAACACCTGTACCTACTTTGAGATGTGGACTGTGACACAATAGAACAGGGACCACTCCATCCTGGAAGTGATGGGGAGTAGTGTTCACCACCCGCCATCAGTGGTATCAGTGCTGCAGGCTGGCTGGGGTGTCCCAGCATTGGCAGTGGAAGCTGGATCTTCAAGGACCAGTTCTATGAAATTATTTTTAGCACTGCTTCTGGCTCTATAACCTCTGAGCTTAATTTCCTGGACCTCCAAGAGAGTCTGAGCTACTCAATCCCCACTAATAAATTTATTTTCTTCTTGAATTAGCTAGAATTGGTTTTTGCATAATAAATTGGTACTGGAAATAGTTGCCAGCAGCAGACCCTCAGGTATATGGGGGTAATCTATATTAGCTCCTGGGGCTGGTTAGGGCAGAGAGCAGTGAAAATCCATCAGGTCTGAGGGATGGGACTTTAGCAGACCATGAATACCATGGTGAAACCACTCATCAGATTATCACCTGTTATGGATTGAACTGTGTCCCCACCAAATCCTTATATTGAAGCCTTAACCCCCCCGGTGTGGCTATATTTGGAGATAGGGCTTTTAGGAGGTAATTAGGGTTAAATGAGGTCATAGGGTAGGGCCCTGATTCAACAGAATTAATGTCCTTATAAGACAAAACACCAGAGAACTTGTACACTCTATCTCCACCTGCACTCACTGAGGAAAGGCTACGTAAGGACACAGCAAGAAGGTGGCCATCTTCAATCCAGGAAGAGAGGCCTCACTAGGAAATGGATCAGCTGGCAGAAAACCAGCTAAGAGATGGGGCTTCCTCTGTGGCCTGAACCTCTCCCAGCAGAGGAGGAACCTCAGCCTTTTTCGAGGATGTTTTCTTCCTCCTCAGGGCACAGGGATCTTTTTTCCCTTTCCCCAGCCTCATTTGACCTTCGCTTGTACTCTAGGGCTGCTTTCTTCCCAAGCAGCTACCGCTTTTGTCACTGAGGCTCGGTTTCTCTCGGCAGCAGCTGCTCACTGGCACTACCAAGAAAGGCTTATCTCTGGTCTCCACCTGGACCCAGTCCTCCTCCTGACTGCTGATGGAGGACCATGTAAAATCACCCGTAAGCAGGTAGAACTCCCTTTGTGTATCAGGCACATTTCTTTAGATTTCAGGCCATTTGGTTACTTCAGTTCTCCAGTGAGTTCAAGGAAAGTTATGACTTTCTGGATTATCTGCCTTTTACTTGTTAGGGTGGAAACCACCCTCTTCACAGCTTTCCACATTGGAGGCAGCAGGCAGAATCTCCTAGATTCAAAATAACCAGTTAAAGAAACAACTTTAGTTACTGCAATTTTGTTATTCTATATGACAACTTGAAGTTTTCCAATTTTTTTTTTCCTACTTAAGTCGACAGAATCAGTCCTGAAAAGTGAAAACAGACAGTATTGCAATTTCTGGAATACACTGTGATATAGGATTTTATGAAATTCTGACACACTTATCTTTATGTTTAAGACATCTCCTACAATTTGTTATCTGCTGCTTCATGCAATGCTTCTCAAAATTAAAATGAATAGTGTTCTTCACTCAAGTAAGAGTGAGCATAGGTGACGAGTCTGGGTATAATCTTTTTTGAACATTAATATAGAAAAGTCAATTTTGACAATATCATTAACAAATTTGGATAAGACTCAAAAAATAAAAATTGCAATATTCAATGTACATCAGACTTGTGTAGGTTTTTCCCTCTTCTCAAAACATACATTAATGTAAATTAAAATTAGTCTATTTCTTTATCTCTTTTGTCACCTAAAATTTACTGACATGATTATACACATGTGAAGTTCAATAAAATGTTTTTCACTGTGTTTTATTATTATTTCATGATTACTGAAAATAATATTTTAGCATAAAGGGTGTTAAAAAATGATCCACTACAGGTGTTGAATAAACTGGGTATGTCACTGATATGTTGCAATAATGATGGAGGTGACTGATCTGTATTATCAAATAAGGAAATGAGTTACTGTTCCACAACTACGGCAGGAAGGGGTAAAGGAGGAATCTGGGGAGACTAGCATCCCACTGAAAAAACTCAATCTATCAAAGTGCTAGCTAACTGGAAGGTGAATTTGGAATAGCTATAAGGAAATCGTAACAGTAGAATCTATCAACTACTGCTTCATGACCAGACTGCAGCAATGAACTCAAGTCTCTTGCCATAAGATTTAAATAACATATCTACATATTTTAGTAATTTATATAACATTTTAAGTAATATATATTTATTAATATTAATCCTTTTTCCTGCACTATTTTATATACAGTATATTTTGCAGTTACCTTTTCAATTTAGTGAACAGGTTGTATGATATTCAGACAGGACCAGAGTAAGAAGAGAAATAGATGTTACCCAGAGATCCAAGATATGGGACTGGACACAGCACTGATGATACTTTGATTTGGCCCCATTGAGAGGCATAAGCACTCTGGGATGCATAACAATTTCCTGCCTGAATATTTAGTCTTCTTGTCCTTTGCTCTTGACTCTCTATTCTCTTCTCCGTGACCCTAATACACTTATTTTACCATTAATTTATTCTACTTGCTCTTCACACTTGCCTCAAATTTTTTTTTGGTATTTGACAAGGTATAAATAAAAAGAACAGGAAAGAGGTAGAGTAGATACAGACCCTTAAAAGAAAAATACAATGTAGGGCCCTTATAAACAGAGCTATTTTACACTCAATTCACTTTCCTTTTCTTCCAAGTCACTTCTCAGAATAGCCCTTTGTCTGGTTTTCATAGAGGCCTAGAATTTGGTCACTAAGACCTGTAACTACCCAAGTCCTTTGGAGCTTTTGAGTTAAGATACCTTACATTTCTGTTTGGTTATTTAGATGCCTTATATTTCCAAAATTTTGTCCATAAACTGCCTACATATCTTTAACATGGCTTAAAAATAGCACCTTTGGGACCATTTCCACAGATCGGAACGGTTGATAACAAGAGTTCCTACCTGAAGACACTACTGAGCACCAGTATCCTGCCAGTCTTTGTGCTGGGATAAACATAAAAAAGACAGGATCCTAACCTTTAAGGAGGAAAAGATTGACATGAAAACAAACTGTGTTAATGCAGTATGATGTGTGCCATAATAAAAGTTTACACAAAGAACTATGAGAGTCTAGAAAAAATTTACTGTGCCTGAATGAGAGGGAGTTCAGAGAGATGTTAGAAGGGAATGTTTCAGAAAAGTGACATTTAGTTAAAAAAGATTTCATCAGAAGGGAGACAGGGGATTTCAGACTGAGTAGGAAAACATGGATTTGGAGATAGTCTTAATCTCAGGTTCATGATTCATTAACAATGTATACATGACCTTAGTTAGGTCACATCTCAAGTTGAGTTTCTCATCACTAAAATGAGAATGGTTGACTGAAGGATCTCTATGGTTCTTCCCACTTACTACAGGATATTTACAGCTGTCTATACTCCAGACAATAATCCCTTCAAAGCAGTAACAATGCTTTATACAGCATTTTATAATCCATTTAAAAATGTATTTCTTGATTATAAAATCCATAAATGTTCTGTATCCCATTCTTCCCACCAAAAAGAGAATATTTTCCATCTCCCCATCTTCAATTTCTCTCTCCCCATTGGCTTTTCTCCTTTTGCCACAAAAAGTACCTGTACACTAATTTCTCACACTGTAGAAAAAGAGCAAAACTTTACCTGACTGTACTTGGTGATTATTTTAAACAGACAAACCTCTCCTGAAAGAAGTTTTAGCTCACCACTGTAACTTCTAAATTGGCTGTTAATCCCATCATTTGATCAAAACTTCTCAGAGACTGGAAGAAAACAAAATGTGGAAACTACTGCCCACATAAAATGACCAGCTCGAATTTGCGCCATCTTTCTGATGATTTCAGTGCTGCTGATGGTGCCTCCTCAGTCCCATTGCTTCTGCTCCTCTTGATATTTATTTCTTCAGTACACACCTAATTCAATTCATTTGATATTTACTGAATGCCTTGCATATGTCATGAGAGTAACAAGATTATGTCTAAGGAGCTTACCATCAACTGGATAAATAACTAACAAGAATGTAAGATAGAATGTACTTAAGTTCTGGAACATGTATAGAGTCCTAAGGGAGGTTTGGGAAGGTTCACTGAGGTGGCAGCATATAGGGGTGGACTTGAAGGATCAAGATTTCAACTTAGAGAAATGGAAGAGAATCCTATCCAAAAGAAGAAACAGTAATTTTAAATGCATAGAAGCAGGAAGCACAATGTGTACTGACAGAAACATTACTATAGGGAGAAAATGAAAGCCCTTTTAATATACACTTATTTATTTTTATGAAAAGAATGAATGAATTAACAGTTAAGGAAACAGAAGATTTATAATGAACGTAACAGTCTGCTGCGCACCCAGCCTTTCCCAGTCTCTGGTCCTACTCTTTAGGGACAAGCTTTCTCAATTGTTTCTCCAGATATTTGCCATATTTCCAATATGACTTGAATATTATTTCTTAATTTAAAAAATTTGGATATATCTACAAAAGGCTCTGAAGAGGAAAATCTGACATTCTAAGAGGCACCCCTCAAATCTTGCAATACAGATTTATCACTACATTTGGTTAAATCAATCATCAGTGTTAACTGCCTTGCAAAAGTTGTTCATGAAGTACCAAGTTGCGTATTTTAATTACTGTATTTTTTGTCTTGAGAGGACCTATGGAAAATTAGCTAAGAGTCCTAGCTATGCAGCCATACTGGAGTTCACACCCTGAATAAGGCACTTCCTAGCTGTGTTAACTTGGAGCAATTTATTTAAACTTTCTGCCCATTTCCTCATGTGTAAAATGAGCAGAGGATCTACAGGGTTGTTGTAAAATCAGATTAAATAAATTAATACATGTGAAAGTACATAGAACAGGTACTTACTGTACAGCCAAAACATGTTCGCTAATCCTATTACCGTGGGTTTACACTTGTCTTTCTCTTGTGCATTGCTAGTTGCTCCATCCAGGCAGGACATGAACTGTACAACTCCAGGGGCCCCGCTCACGTGGAAAGAATAAATGAGGTTATGATATAGGACAATCTGTCTCCAAACTGAGTATTTTATCAAGTCCTCTTTTCTAAGTCCTCCCTCCCAAAGCCCTCTGTATTGCTCCAATAAAGTTGGTTTCTTTTTGTGTTGTCATCATGAGTCGTTCCTGTATTCCTCCCCTAGATTAGATCAACTATCTCTTTGGCCTCAAGTATCTTTATTTCTTGATATACTCCAATTTGCCACAGAACATCTACAAGCAACTTCTTAAAATGGTATGTATAAGTAACATTTCTGAATCTTGAATGTTTAAAAAAAAAGGTTTTATTCCATCCTAATGATTGACTGCTGAATGAAAATTTAGGTGGAAAATAATTTTTTTAATTTTGGTTAATTAGGTTTATTTATTTTTTTAAATGGAAATACTGGGGATTGAACCTAGGACCTCGTGACTGCTAAGCACACACACTACCTCTGAGTTATACCCACCCCCATAGAAAATAATTTCTATCAGCAGTTAAAAACTGCTTCACTGTCTCCTAGAATACAGTGTAGCTTTAAAGAAATCTACAAAGGTTTCCTTTTTCTCTTTAAGATAGATATATAGCAAGTTTGTAGATTAATATAAAAAAAAGGAGGGAGAAATTAACAATATAGAAGATGGGAGCATAGTCTTTAAATGGATGAGAGGGAAGACAGAGTATATAATAGCAGATGCAGGCAGGCAGACACATTTGATAATGAAAAAGTGTAGTGCTCCTTGCTTCTATCTCTCAATAATATAAAAAAAATTAGCACAGAAACAACTAAATTTCCTTGTCAATTGCCTTAGAGTGAGCTCTCATCAGGCCTTAAAAATATACAAAAAAATCAGTTCATTAGTTGTGAGGGATTAGAAGCTGTTGGAGATCCGAGGTAAGTAAGTTGTCCAGTAGTCCCCTCAGAGAATGAGACTGAGATGATCAGGAAAATATAAGGTTGCAGCTAAGTGCTAAGGGCCCACTTGAGAATAGTGGTTATCAGTTCACAGTGAGAACAGTCAGCACAACTCTTTTTCTCCAGGTAGATTCTACTATGCAGGCACAGGAGCTGACTTGGCAAAGATGACATATTACAAGGAAGGTCAGGAAGCAAAGAACAAGGGAATGATTACAGCAGTGGCCCATGGAAGCTAAACTGGGTAAAGATGAACAGCAATGAGCGCACCTGTCTCACCTTCAGGAATGTGGGGTGTGAGATTAAAATTAGTCACTGAAAATTATAAATCAACCATACAAATTATCACTTTAGATGTAAATGGTCTAAACACACCAGTTAAAGGACTATATAGACATTGAAGATAAAAGGATGGAGAAAGATGTATCATGCAAACATTAGCCAAAAGAAAGCTGGAATATTTATGTTAATTACAGATAAAGTAGACTTCAGAACTTCAGAACTAGGAATATGATCAGAGATAAAGAACACTGGAAAATGAGAGAGGTCAATTCTCCAACAGAATAATCCTGAATGTGTATGCACCTAAAACAAATGAGCTTCAAAATACAAGAGGCAAAAATACAGACCTGAAAAGAAAAATACATAAATCCATGAACACAGCTGGAGACTTCAACAAGCCTCTCAGTAACTGACAGTACAAATACGCAGAAAATTAACAAGATGTAGATGACCTGAGCAACACTATCAATCAACTTGATTAACTGACATTCAGAATATACTGCTCAACAATGTCAGGTTATACATTCTTCCCAAGTACATATGTAACACTCACCAAGACAGATCATATTCCAGGCCATAAAGCAAATCTTAATAAACTTAAAATAATAAAAAACCTGAAAAAAAGTTATCAGATCCCAATAGAATTAAATTAGAAATCAGTAAGAGAAATATCTGGGACATCCCCAAATATCGAGAATTAAACAATATGCTATCTAAGTAGCTCTCGGATCAAAGAGGAAGTCTCAAGAGAATTTTAAAATAATTTACTATGAAAATGTAACAGTGTAATTTGAATTGCATCTAAAGCAGTGCTTTATTTCTTTTTTAAAATTTACTTATTTATTCATTTCTTAATACAGAAGGTACTTAAGATTTGTGTTTTCTTCTTTGTACTCCTTTTACTGTATGTAGTATATGAAATGGTGTATTTCTAAAGACCTAAAATCAGGAACTTGAGCTTCCACCTTAAGAAAAAAAAAATTAAATCTAAAACAAACAGAAAGTAAAGAATAAAGGAAAATTAATGAAAGTGAAAACAGAAAAATAAAGAAACATTTGAGGAAGAAATACTAATTTTACATAATACCTTCAAGAAAATGGAAGAGGTGGGAACTCTATTTATTTTACGAGGCTATCATTATCAAAACCAAGGACATTAAAAGAAAACCACAGACCAAAATCCGTTATGAACAAAGATGCAAAAATCCTCAAAATATTAGTAAATTGAATCCAGTATCACATAAAAAAGGTAAAACATCACGACCAAGTTGGGTTCATTCCACGAATGCAAGACACTTCAACATTTGAAAATTAATTACCATTTTAACAGACCAAGTAAGAAAAGCTACATGATCATCTCAATAAATGTAGAAAAAACATATGACAATATTCAGCATCCATTAAGCTGGGAATAGGACAGTTCCCTAACCTAATAAAAAGCACCTATAAAAAACTTACAGCTAACCATAATTAATGGTGAGAAGCTAAATGCTTTCCCCCTAGGTTGGGAAAATTTCAGGATGTATTCTCTTACCACTCACATTTAACATCACACTGGAAGACCTAGCCAGAGCAATTAGGCTAAATAAATAAAATACAGGAACAAGACTGAAAATGAAGTAAAACTGTCTCTATTACAGATGACATGCCTGTGAACCTAAAAAAGTATAACTACCAACTGAACAGACTCTGGGGGAAGCAGTGGCCTCAGGGAGTAGTCAAGCTTCAATTTTGTTTATGACAATTCTACGAACTAGGGCATGTTAAAGGGAGGCTGAGAGGTCAGTTAGTAAGACTTGAGTCAGATTAGGGAATAGTTTCATAAGGTTTAAAGTCTACGAGTTGTCAAATAACCTCTGAATCTTGAACAGGATGAGTAAGACAGACCAAATGAAAACCACAATGGGATTAGTCTTGAAAAAGCTTTCGAAGTTGGACAGTCAGTTATGATTACAGCTTCCTTCTTGGCACAGGTTCCTTGGGCCGTGTGAGGTGGTAAAGTGTGCAACAGATCACGGCGGTCTTAAGAGCACTACAAGGAATGCTTTGGTTCTCCCTTAAGTCCTCTCAGGACAGAAATAGATCCGAAAGAATTTTTTTTTTTTAAACTTCAGTGGCCATTTTAACTTTTTAAAAGGTCTTTATTTTTTCAAAGATACTTTTTTTCATAGCATCCTGCTGTTACTGTAGGGGTACAATGAATTCTTCAATGTCAATTAAGAGTAATTAGATTTTTGTTTTAACTACTCTTGTGTTTCCTACATCGTTTCCTCCAGTTTTTTCTTTTTCTTTTCATCTTGGTTTCTTTCATGTTGAAGGCATTTCTCAAAAATTTTATCTTAATTTTCTGCATATGGTTAAGGGCCAGGCAATGAAAGACTGATGGAGAGTACCGTGACTGGAGTTTACTATCAGGCTGCTTCTTTAAGATGACCATGCAGAGTGGGGATTGAGAATTACGTATCTTGTTTCCCGTTAACTTCCATTTTTAGGCTCTTATCTAACTTACACCTTCACACAGTGCCTAGTCCCTTCAAGGCCCATAACCCCTCCACAGTTCAAAGCTCTCTGTATTCTAGCTGGGCTGTAGCTTTTTCCATGTATAGCTTTAGTTTACACCTGTTTGACTTCTACTTTGCAGGATTCTGCTCTCATCCACTGTTGAGTCCATCCTATTTTCTTCACTGTTGTCAGCTTACATGTTTCATTATCTTGTATTCATTTAAGTGTATCTTAGGACAAATGAAGGATAAATGTGCCAAACCATTTTAGCTTTAATCAGAAGTCAGCACTGAATTGCTAAAAAAGTGAAATCAGATGTTTAATATGGTTTTGAAAATAACTGTTAAGATGGCTCTTAACAGGATGTAAAATAAGAACATAGGTTTAGATATCAGAAAGGTGTGAATTTGAAACCTGATTTGGTTGCATTACTATTGAGTCCTCCTAGTCAGTAGTTCATCCTGTTTCTTCAAATGTAAAATGAGTGGAATAAAAAAGAATTCCATTTGTTTTGAAGAATTCAATGAGGTAACACGTAATTTCTAAAATGCCATTTGATACACAGTAAAAACTCAATATTAATTCCCATTCTGTTTTAAAGACAACACTAAGATTATTCTTAATCAGGTTAAAGAAGTATTCTAATTTTCTATGAAACAATTAAGACTACAAAATGCAAGTGAATCAGGGACCTGAACATAGGGGAATATCAATGTAATTTAATCTTTAAAGAGATGCTCAGTCACAGAATATTTTAACTTAAAAACAAACCCATATTACTTTTACCTCCACATTCATATTTTTAGACAATACTAATATTCAACAAGAGTGAGGGTACTCTATTAAATATGTTAGTGGTAATATTTATTAGTATAGTATCATGGGAAAATATTTAATAATAAAGAAAACTTCTGAAGATTGCCCTTAAGGAAATAATCTGAAGTGCATACAAAGTGGTTCAATGCAACATTATTTCTTATTTTATCAAAATAATATGTATAGATTTAAAGTCAAATATTACTAAAAGATTAATTTAAAAAACAAACACATGACTGTTAAAGGTTGCAGAGTTTGTTTTGGGGTAATAAAAATGGTCTAAAATTGATTGTGCTGATGGATGCACAACTCTGAATATACTAAAAGCTCCTGAATTGCACATTTTAAATAGGTGGGTAATGTGGTATGTGAATTATAGCTCAATAAATGTTAAAAACACATATAGGACAGACCTTGATACACATAACCCATCTCATTCTTCAAAGACAAATATTTCAAAGTAATAGGTTTACACTGCTACATTAGTATTCGTTGACTTAAAACATACTTTCTAAAGGTAGACAAGCACCTAGTTCACTTACATGGGTCCACTCTTACTTCCAGTCTTCATTTCTCAGTATTTGGCAATTCTGGCAAAATAGTTTATAACTATTTTTATGTTTATATTTATGACTATATTATATAACCACTGATCACCTAATGAGCATATTTTGAATGTGTAACATCTTTGTTTTTCTACTTGGTTAGTTTCCTGTGTATCTATTATTGTCAATTTATTCCTTGCACTTTAATTAATCCCAATATAATTTCATACATAAGATATATCAAATAACCTATCAGTTCCTTTCTTTTCTTTTATTGATCTTCCACTGGACTATTTCATCCTCCTGGTCCTCAATGTACTGAAATGGCTGCTCAAGGCTGGTGCCAGCTGGTATTCTGAATTTCTCTTTACTCATCCCAGGAATAGCCAGTTCCTATGTGGCATCTCATGCCTTTCTTTTGTATGGCTTACTCCTCCATTCTGGTGGAGTGTATCATTCCCAAGAAAAAGACAACAGAAGACAAAAGATTTTTGAGACCTTGAATATATTAAAGTATTTTTATTCTACACTGACACCTCTGCTGGGAATGGAGTTCTTAGAAAAAAATTTCACTCAGAACTTAGAAGTCTTTGCTTCCCACATCACTGACAAGAAACTGGGTAACTGGATGCCATTCTTATTCCCAATTCATTTCAGGGGCCCATTCTCCACACTCTAATCCCATTTTTTGGACTTTCTCACTTTTCCTAGTGTTCTGGAACAAAATGCTTTATTTTGGGTCTTTTTCCATTCATTGCATTAACTGTGCTCGGTGCTTTCAAAGTGGAGAAGAGAGTGTCCTTGATTACCTTCTTGATACTTTGCTTTATTCCATTTCCTTTAAGAAATCCCTATTAGTTAAGATATTGGATCTTCTGGAATGGTCCTCTTTAAAAAAAAAATCCACCTTTTTGTATTTTAAAATCTTTCTTATACTCCTTAAACTTCAAATATTTTAACTAATTTTTAATTTGAACTATATTTAATTTACAAAATCTATTTTTAAAGTATTCTGCAGCTCTTCATGGATACAGTTAAACATAATGGGTACTGTATTGATCCTATCTTGGTCTCAGGCATTAGTATTAGGTAGTCAATCTTCAAAAATCTGGTGATTCTGAGTTTGTTCATACTCTGAAACTGTGTGGGGGCTCAGCTTTTCATTGGAATCGTCAAACGTCTGAATCTCTTTGAAGGTCTTTTGTCTGGGTCCACTGAGTTTCTATAGAAAATGATCCTCCCTCCTTTTTCCTTGAGACCTAACTCAGCATTCTAGAAACTAGGAATATGCAAGTACACAGAATTTTAATTTATCTTCATTTTCAATCTATGACTGGCATCTCTCAGTCTGAAGACTTGTTTCAAATTCACAAGACAGCAATTCTCCTTCCATATGAAGGGGATGATAGTAAACAATCTATCTACCTACCTAACTGGGCAGAAAGGAACAGACTTTCAGTTCACTCCACTTACAACCCCAAATTTCATCCCCACATTCAGCAGGGTCTTTTTTGTTCCATTTCTAGGTCTTTCTGAGTCTTAAGGAGCAAATCAGTTTGCTTCTAAGTAAGTACTTCTTCTGTACACAAGGAGGTTTGAACTTCCTCTACTATACCAAACCAGTTTCTACTCTTCCGTCTGCTTTTCATCTTCCAAAAGTATTTTGACATTTTGTCTTCTCTTCCATTCTGTGTTCCTACAGATTTATACCTTTAGAAATGTCACTCCAGTGGAGTTTTAGGAGGCAGCTAGTATTAAAGAATTTATAGTACCATTATGTTTAAGCAAAGTCCAGGCAGCATAATTTGTTATAAACAGGAAACAATCTACACATCTAGTAGGGTGACTGATATATAAAGTATGGTAGCCCTATTCAATGGCCTATTTACAGACATTCAAAATACTTATATAAAGAATTTTTAAAGAACTGTGATTATCAGTTTGAAGAAGATGAATATTGACAATTATATAGTATTAGTTTAATTGCATAAAAACAGTATAGCAAGGAAAGAATACTCCAAAATGTTTAGTAAATCCTAGGAGGTAGGGTTAAAACTTAATTGAGTCTAAGGTTCCTGAAATTAGCACATTTTTATCACTAAGACTGCTTTTAAAAGATAAAGTAAAGAAAGAAATATAGTGGATAGAAAACCCAAGTTCTCAGTTGACAATGTCAGCCATCATGTTATCTCTGGGCAAGTCAGGGCCTCATTTTTTTGTATCCATAATTTATTATAGATTGTAAGTGAAGGGCCGTTAGGATTTTCAGACCAGTTGGGTGTTATGATAAAGGCCAGGCCCAAATTGTGAGAGTTAACGAATGAAGAGAAGATACGCAGCAAACTATTCAGCAAGCAGTATTCTGTAAATGTGACAGAACTGGAGCAGGGAAAGGAAACCAAAGCATGACCAGCTTAAGGAAGAGATGGAGGGGAAAAAATGCTAGATGCCCCCCACCCCCTCAACAAACAAAAAACCTCTAAATAAGACCCGTAGAAAGTAACAGAATGTAAGGAGGTATGCACAGGAAGAGAAGCAGCTTACTAAAAGGCCCAGTTAAGAGAGTATCAATCTACTGAATTAAATTGAGAGATCTGGGGCTAAGGAAGCATGAGCAAACTGAACAAATTAAAAGGATTACCATTTAGGACCAGAGACTTTGACTACACTCCCTACATGCATTTCATCCCACACAGGCACTCTTTTCCTTCCATAGGTTCACAACCTTGACCTTCTTTTACTACATCTTGCATTTCTTTCTTCATAATTTCTCCCAATCTCATCTTTTAATTACTACCCCAATCTAGGTATCCCAATCTCCTTGTTACTTTTCCTGACTTCTACTTCAGTTCCAAAGCAATTGCTGCCTCAGTGAGTAAATGCCCCTTACCTGTACATTCCTGCCCCCAGTCACACTATTTGGTCAATGCTTTTGTGCATGCAACAGCCCTCCTTCAACCTAAATTCCATTACTAAGTGAACATAAAGGTTAAGGATAAAAATAGAGAGTCGAGGTACTAGGTGGAACTGATAGACGAGACATGTAATTAACTTCCTGTTACATACAAAACCTAGAGGTATTTAAGGAGGAATAAGCATTTGCTTAGTGACCTGGAGTTAACCTAAAATACAAAATCGGAGACATTTAAAAGCTCTTGTCTCTATGGATTAGTACTAGAGATAGGAAGAGGATCATACATTTTCTACCGTGGACTCTTCGCTGTTAACTGACTTTTAAAAATGTTTATTATCTGGAAAAATAATTTCTTTAGTGAAGAAAATCAACTATGTTAACAATCATCTCAGCAGACTACTCTCCTGAATCTGTTTCCTTACCTAAATTTTGCCTTTTGATTTTACCTCTTTGTCATGGTATCTTAAGGTTAATCTGCCAGGAGCTACCTCTCCTCATATACACAGAAGTATGACATTATGCAACTAAGAAATTACCTGTAACAAAATAAAATGGGCTAATTAGATGTTGTGGTGTAGAAGGTCATTTTCCATAGGTCCCATAAACCAAGAACACTGCTATTTATTCTGTTATTCTGAATATCAGAAAAAGTACATTTGGTGCTGGTAGAGCAACTTCAGCACAAGTCATAAAACCCTACAAGTGAACCTAGTTCATCAAAACATTCAATTCATACCATGAGGACTGGTTTGGATATACTTTCCTTGGAATGAAGACCTCACTCTCACCTGAACTGGTTTTCCTTGTCATGCTTGCAAATGATCCCTCCACAATCTCCTATTTTTAAGGAAAACAAGAATAGCATTTTAGGTCTCAAAATGCTACCACGTTTAGTAGGCACATACAAAACAGTATTAGGGGCTCTTCTGCAAAAATAACCTGCGACTCTGGGTATCCAACTTATTTTAATTGATCTATTTTGAAAAAGAAGACTGGAAGGTCCCCCTTTTCCTTAAAATTTTGTAGTTCTCAGAATACGGTTAGGAGAAACCAGTAGAATGTCATTAATCTTGTTCCTCAATATTAGGACAGGAGGTCATTCATCTATCAATATAATGCAAATAATAATGCCTATAGCAAACATGTATTTCACATTTAAAAATGAAGAGCTGAGGAATAAATACAGTAACTAAAGAGCTGAATGTTAGCTGTAGAGAGAAGAAAAAGCACTATTAGTTACCCTTAAATCAAAATTAGGTATATTCTTCTGTACACGTAAAAAAGCTTTTATGCTGTAAGGGAGAAACCAAGTTCTAGGTATATTAACTCAGTAAGAAATAAAATACTTTCGGTTTCTCAAATTTCTTCCTCAGGTTTCTCAGTTTTATACTGTTTGCCTTGTTTTATCTGTATATCTTGAAAAAGGCTCTACAAGTATCATAAACTGAATATTTAAACAGCTTGGCCTTGTTGACTATGGTTCAACATCTTATTAAAAGGTAATTTACCAAAACAGTGTAATTTACAACAGGACAATTAGGCAGAATTATTAAGTTTTGCTTTAATATATTTTCACTGAAATTAAATGAGGGGAAATGAACATTACAACATGAAGACTTGAGTAGACAGTATTATTGTAGGGCATACTCCTAAAAGCTTACTAGAGAATTCGTGCTGATTCTTTACTTCTTTGATGAATGAAATAAAACACGTACCAAGTGTTTACTACCCTTTAAATTTGACCATTCTGTGCTAGGGACTGGCATGGAAGCTCACTTGAATTCCATTTGTTATCCTTGATTTTTGGTATGTGCTCCATGAAAAGAGCACTTCGTACTGGTATTCCAGTCAGAAGCAATTCCATCTCCAGGCTACAGAAACTCAACAGGCCTGCTGAATGCTGATTATGAAATGCCCTAGAGACACAAAGTAACAATCAGTTTGCCATGTGAAATAATTAATACAAATCCTAACCAACATATCCTCTTCTAATTATCAGAATCAAATAGAGGCAGGAGCACTTCAAGAATAGTAACCCAAGACCTTCTGAAACTGAATTCAGAGTCCTTTTCACTTTAACAGCCATCCTTTCCAGGAAGATCTGTGTGCTTGTGTGAAAACAAACTAAATAGTATTGCTTTCGGTATCTACTACTTCTGATTACTCTAAATTTTGGATTAAAATCTAGCCAAATAATGGCATATTTTCAAATAAATAACTTTGAACAGAAGTAAATAATGTCAACCCATTTTAAAATTCAAAGAACTAATATAATTTATTTCATTTCTCAACACATGCTTATCGCTATAAAGCTTGCCTAGGAGAAATATCTTCCTGGCTCTTTTTCTTGTTTAAAGTAGTGTGTAGGCTTAACTGCCTATCCATTGTTGAGTACCCAGAAAGAAGATATAAACCATTTTCAGGGGAAAACATGCATGCATTTATTTTTAAGAATTCCCAGTAAGGGGGGAAAAAAAATTCAACATCTTTAAAAATGTGTTTATTTTTTAAAAAATCAGTTGTGTACAAAAGTGTTTTGTAGTTTTTAATTCTCAAGACAAATACCCAGCCCTCCACCCCCAGCCCACCCTGCTTCAATGGTCTTTCTGGTAACCCACCCATTTTCCCCTTACAGGAAGTTAACGGCTCAGAATAGATCCTCCTACAGAATTTATCATCACTAACAGATTGTTTAGAATAGAGATCTAGAGAAGCTAACAAGCAAGATTCTTTCTCGGTGAGGTTAATGAGAATCCCTATAATGGCAGTAGACTTCCAGCAGACACCACAACAAAGTACCATCAATTGCTGAAAGCTAAAAAATAGATATTATTTTCAATAGTATTTCATTTTCTATTGGAAAAGTCTTTAAATTACATTAAATAAGTCTCTTTCCCCCCCAAAGAAATAGTCTAGCTTTTATTATGATGCCTGTAAAAAGTAGGTAACAGCAAGCACACAAGGATCATTTAACAGCACAGTGCAAATGATTTGAATCCACTCACCCCCCAGAATCCAGCTGATAAACTGTGCCACACCTGATTATATACATAAGCACTGATTATATATATGTATGTGTATACACAAACACACACACATACATATATATTCAAAGCTTGGTTGAAACAACCAAGCAAAAGTTGACACATTCACAACTCACATTTAGGTGATGATCACTGGCTTAAGAGGGTAGATCAGTCCAACAGAGCAGTAACAGAACAAATGGGACAAGTGAGATACTGACATTCTCCCACCGCTATGCCACAAGATTTTTGATCCATATTGCAACAGTGCAAACAGAACATGTGACATCGTATGTAGACACTGCAAAAAAGTCACACTTGGGAAAAAGGCTATTTATCAGTAAATACTACAAGTTGCCTTATTCCCCAATGATAGCAAATAGCTAATGTTAAGCATTTATTTTAAACTGGTACTAAGGAATGGCAATGCAAATTTTTAAAACCAATGGTTTGTACCCTGGAATTGAAATTTCTTGAACTAGAAAAAGTGATTAATACAACATCATTTTGTATAAATTCATGAACTAAAGTTAACTGTAAACAGCTTTCTTTTCCTACCCAAACATTGATTGTTTCCATCTATGTGCAAGAAAGTATAATTGGCTCCAACTTTTCTCTACCCAAATCCACCTTTAAAACACCAAAAAATAAAATAAAAAAATAATAAAAAAATAAATAAATAAAGCAGCAAAGCTTTTATTTCCTGGGCTGCTAACAAGGATTGTGGAAACATTATCATACCCTTATGCAGAGTTTTAAAAGCTGAAATCAGGCATACACTCATAGTCAAGAACTGCTTTTCACATTGATAAACTTATTAAGCAGCAGGAACATATGCTGCATAATGCAGTGCATAAATAAGCAATATCCACTTTATCTGCCAATTCTTTCCTATACTTTAAAATTATTTTGCATAGATTTAAGCACTACCAGCAATTACAAATGTGAAATATTTCCACAAAAAGAAAAAAATCAGCCTTACTTTCATAGATTACTCTCCCCAAAAGCAAAATATTCTGAATCCAAACACATAGATATATATTCTTGAACGTGTTACGTGTTTTAAGTAAATCATAGTCACAACTCTAAACATTTGGGGGAACCAACACAGAGCATCTAATTTAGTACCAAGTTCCTCAAATATTTATATATCTCTTACTGTATACTTTTTTGGGTCACAAATTGCTCATTCATTCAGTACTCTGTACTGAAATACTACGCAACTGATTATTTTTTCTTTTAAAAGTCAGGCACATACTCAGGGAACAGACGTGATTACAATAAAAGCCTATTGGAGTTTATCAGTGACTTCTAGCATATCTGCCTGCCCTAAATGGGTTATAACTATATGTGTGTGTGTATATATATACATATATATATATATATATATAAAACCATACATATAGTTACATATATATATATACACACACACACACACACACACATATTTTAACCATAATTTTTGAGAAACAAAACACAAAACATTGAGAAATATAAAAATAATTTCCACCAGGGTGCCTTTTCCCGAGAGCTGCACTTTTAGTGTCTTTTTTTCCAAACATATGGAAGACCAGAGGAAAAAAGCAATTGCCATTATTTCTATGTTTGGGGAAATAAGTCTACCGGTAGAAAAATAGGAAAACAAACAAATAAACAACAGGAAAAGAAAAAAAAAAAAAAAGAAGACAGTGGGAAAAGCGCCAGAAAGGAAAGAGATTATTACATGAAATGTAAATGAGGTAAATTTCTGAAATAAAGAATCCATTTTTGGAGAATTTCTCATACCAAATATTGTACTTTTCAATTTCCTGGGCACTAGGGATGTTAAATGAAGTATACCCTAAGGGGCTAATGCGAATAAAAGAGTCACAGGCAAGGTACAGCTGCCTCCAATAGCAAAGTACGTAACGCTTGATCTTTAGTAATCTGAGTTCTCTCTCTCCTTTGTCAAACCACAGGACAATTAAATATACCCTGATAATATAGGCAAATAGTAAACTGGGTAGTGTTTGATATTTAAAATAATCCAAATATTACTATTACCAAGCTGCTCTCCACTAAAAAAAAAAGAATTCTAACCAACAATGAAAAAAACTGTCCACATTTTCACACAATTCCAACCCTACTTCAAAAATATAAAGAGAAGTACATGGTTTTAGCTATTTAAAATAAATAAAGAAAAATCTGGTTTCCTTTGGCATCTTTAGAAAGTAACTGAACTACAACTAAAGGTAATTATGTAAAGAAATTTATACTTAAGCAAACACATAGGGGAAAAAAAACATAGCAACTTGTGTTTAGTATGCAATAATATCAACTACAAGAGTTTACTACTGATTAGGAAAGGCTTACAAGTTTTTGGAAGAACCTTCACATCTTAACATTACAATATATTTAATAATGGTTCTTTTATTGCTTCTAAGATTATTGATAAGTCAAATGAAATTATGTTGAATTTATGGTTCAAAATTATTTTCCAAACACTTAATGATTATAATTTAGGATAAATAACACTTGAAGAAAGCAAACTCTTTATAATATGACTTTCAATATACAGCCTTACTTTAATTCATTCTGATTTCATTACATTTCTGTTATTTTGCATTGGTCCTGAATATTTAGTAAGAACTGTGTTTTTCTATGTATAGAACTGCCTACACAAATCCATTTCACCCTTCATAAAATGGTCACATTAGTGTTTGAGCTTGCAAAACTAATAATTTTCAAACTTTTGAACTTAGAATGAAATGTAACTTTAATACGTATAGAAAGTCTGACTATATACAAGAGAAGGTAAAGTTTTCAATTTTCATATTATCAGAAACATCATAAAGAAAGCTAGATTTATAACACACTTCTATTCCTATGTGCATCTGAAGTATGTACAGTAAAACACCAACACAGCTTTCACGTGTTAATAGGGGGAAATGCAAGCAAGAGTGACTTTTAAAGTATCCGATAAATCAGTCTCTATAAAGCCAAAATTAGGCTAAAAAAACCTGCAAATAGTTTTCATCTTTGCAAGTTCTAAAAGAAAAATTTCATCAGTGTAAAAATAGAAAGATGTTAAATTCACTGAAAAACTAAGTTGGGTACTTTCATTAAATCTGGGAATACTGCAACATCAAGTATTTACTGTTTTTGCAAAAGAAACGTAAATGGCAGCTCCATTTTTACATTCTTACTTACTTATATAGGAAATTTTAAAGAGTGAAGAACTGTGACAAAACATTCCAAATGGAGGACCTAAAAATGGAGCAAAAGATACTGTCCCTCAGCACATTTCCCCCATCAAATATAGAGAAATTTACTATTAAGATTATAGCTGTGTGTGGTAAGAGGGGAAAAATAGATATGGTGTCCCAGTCTATTGACAAGGACAAGAAGGCTCTGAATAGGTCACCATCTTCAATTCTGGATAAATCTCATATTTAAGAATTCTCAAATGCTTAAAATGGTGGTCTTTTCAGCTACCCATCCTAAGAAGTCAAGTACAAGCATGCAAGTAAATTCACAGGCACAGAGGATCCATGTTAAAAACAGTTAAGGTAGCTGTGATGCAACACCAACAATTTGAATGGCCCTGACACACTCAAAATATTATCTTAATTATTCAACAAAATCCTGAAGCAAACTCTTGCTAGTCTTGGTACACCGCTAAACACTAAAGTAGCATGTTTTTTCCATGGTTTTAGCTTAGCTCAAAGAGTTTTTACACTATTAAGAAAAAAAATTAAAGTATTTCCCCTTTTTAAATTTACACAGACGTTTAATTAGCTTTATTTACAGAGCAGGGTTTGTTTTTTGTTTTGTTTTTTCAGTCTCCAATGGTGCCTAGATAACATCATTAGGCAAGAATGCCAGTTTAAAAGAAATCTATGCAGAATCCTAAAAATAACAGATGTTGATGCTCCTCAAGAAGGGGCAAGCTTGACTATCAGCAGCTCTCTCTGTCTCAGTTACTCAGAAGCAATTCTGTTGCAGTCTCTACATCCCATGATTTTGAAGACAAGGCCACTATTACTGCATTCTGTAGAAAAGAAAAGGGGACAAGAAAATCAAATCAAGGAAATATTTTCAAAATACTCCATCACTCACTGTCCTTATATTGAGAAATCACATCTTCTTTCTCATTCTTTAAGTTGCCTTGAACTTGCAGTGCATAAAGATTTTCTAAAACCAATGACTGGAATCAGCAAAAGGAAAAGAAAAATAACTAGTTTTCATTAACAGGAAGTTTCTTTATCAAAATCAGATTTAGAGTATTTCTGAGCCACTTCTGTCAGCCAAGGATTTGCAGCAATAATTTAAAATTAATGAATATATCAAAATAAACATGCCTTTATGTACTTACCCTATCAAAGCCCATAGCACATAGGTTTTCTATTTTTTTGGTGTATTCTGGACTAGAAACTGGTGCTCCAGCATACACATGTGCCCAAAGTCGAGCTGTCTGTTTGAACATTTCAGGATTTTGTTTGTACTATATGGGGGGAAAAATTGATTGACATGACAATACAGTTATAATACTCAGTATAGTAGCTCATCTCTTAACTGCTTAAAAACCTGATTTAAAAAAAAATAAAACTGATCTACATTTAAAATGTGACAGATTCATTTTCCATTGCAAGCAAATTATGTCACTCAAGAAATGACTGTTTAATGTGAAACCGTGATTCACAAGTTGTGTTGACAAAAGAAAAACAAAGATAAATAACATTTATCAACTTTAATCTCCAATTTCAACAAAGTAGCAGAAAACTAATACTAAATGAATTGAGTTATTAGAGATGTTTCTAAACACTGCACTGGCAAACACTATACAGCTAAACAGAATTACTAACTTCTAAAATTATGTGGACATTAACTAATAATTGTGACCAAGATTTGTATTATTAACAATAGCTTAGGTTAGAATACAATTAGATTTTCCTGTTTTGCTAGAACTATATTAATGTACAGTGAATTAAGAAAACCTCATATGCAAAGTCCTAACTTGAAGCACATGTTTTGAGATAATTATGAACTTACCAGAGTACTTTTTAAAAGGTAAGACTTCCCATATGCACTGAAAAGAGGTAATTTATTCTCAAATATTCTGGAACCATCATTACTTAATAAAGCAAAGTATAAGATAAAGTAACTGTTCGATTCACCTTAATATTTATTTTTAAGATATTTTATACATACTGAATACTATTATATATTAAAATGATAAATCTAGTCTCAACCATTATTAATACAGAAATAAGTCAAATTACTGACTGGAGCTAGAGGAAACTTGAGTCCAAACTCAACCTTTGAGGCTCAGACTCAACAGAAAATCAAAGCTGGGACTCAAGCCATGCTTCTGACTATCAAAAATGAATGAAAGCACATATATGTGACACCTTAAACCATAATTCTAAGCACTCTAAGACAAATAACAGTAGAACATATTAACAAAAATATCCATAAAACAAGGAGTAAACAGCTTTTCAAAGGAAAGGAAGAAGTTTCTAAGAGGAAAAGTTTTCTCAGGCTGAGAAAACATGGCAGATGAGGTGAAATGGCGTGTAGGAATGAACACCATCTTGAAAAGCAAGAGTGTGAGGAACAGTAGAAATTTAGGAGCTGAAGCTGGGTTTGCAGACAGTTCAAATCATGAAGGAACTCTTCAAACTAAACAATTCGGACTTACCAAGTAGGTGATAGTAGAGCTACTAATAGGTTTTTAGTAGTAACATGGAGTAAGATGTGCACCCTATGTTAACTACTATCAGTGTAGAAGATGAGGGAAAGAAGCTGAGGTAGGGAGCTCCATTAGAGCAGTCAAATGAGATATTTTTAAATATGTGAAGTATTATGACAGAGAAATACTGGGATACAAGAGAAAAGGAGACTTCACAGAAAAGTACTCCATGTTTGTGACTTGGATATATAACTAAGTTGATTATACTACAGAAGGATGAACAGGTTCCAAGTTTAAGATTCCGCATTCAGTTTTGGGAATGCTGTGCTAAGGTATCCATGGAACATTCATATAGAGCTATCCAGTTTCAAAAAGGCTCAGGAGAAAGTTCAAGCCTCAACATCCTATCAACATACATCAGTGTAACATCAGCATGGATTTGATCATTCAAGTGACAATATATAATGGAAAGTAAAAGAAGCAATATAAAAACAAGGAAATATATTTAAAGGGAGAAGAAAGAAGGGAAATAATTGTAAGACTTAAGAAGGAATAACCACAACTACAAAGATAGGGAGAGGAGAGGGCAGTATCTCAGAAGCCAAGAGAAGGAAAAATTTCTAGGTTCAAAAACAAACAAAAAACAAGGCTCAATAAATCCCTAATGGCTTAGAGTAAGGGTTGGCTAATTTTCTTAAAGGAACAGATAATTATTATTTCAGGCTTTCAGATCATACAATCTCCGTCATAATAATTTAACTGTCACTTATAGTTGTAAACAGAAGAGTGTGGCCATGTTGCAATAAAATATTATTTACAAAAACAGTCAATCTGGCTATAATTTGCTGACCTCTGCCTTTTGAAAATCAAAGATCAGAACTGAAAAGTACTTATCCATTAAGCAATTACAAGATCATTGTTAATTACCCTTCACCATACCTAACTTCAGTGCCACAATGGAGCTGGTTAACATTATCATCAGGGAACGATCACCTCTGAACTAAGAGACAGACAGATGGATACACACGATAAAGCACATGTAGCAAAACATTAATTGTAGAATCTAGATAGTAGGTAGATACATGAGTGCTCAATGTATAATTCTTTAAACACTGTGTGTTTGAAATTTTCACATGTTAGAAAAAAGGCATCTACTATATACCTAATTAAATTAGTATGTTAAAAAATCACTAAATTAGGTTTTCATCATTACTTCTGATAAAATAATCTTACCGCAAGAAAGGAAATCATTTCCAGATTTAGTTTGGACAGAAGTATGCTCATGTGCTATCACTGCAAACCACTAAAGTAGAGACCCGTAGGTAAGTACAAGAAAGCCTTTCAAAAAGCAGCTACCTTACCTGATTTGCTACTACTGCATCTTGTGGATCATCTGGTTCCGCAGCTGCCAGCAGTGCTTGCAATGACAATAATACCGTGCGGAGAGTCATTGCTGCTGCCCTAAGATTCAGAATAGGAAGAAATCCCAGTTAAGAACATAATGCACGACAAATACAAAGTGGATGTTTTCTAAATAAAACATAAAAACTACTAATTTTTATCTTAATCATATAATTAAGTTATACAAATTTATAGTTTATATCCACCTATCATATTTTTTTCTTTACAATGAATTAAGAATCTATTCCTTAAGACAACTCAAATCATTCTTAACTGGCTTAGCTTTTTTCTTATTTTTGTCAATATCTTTCTGGTCAGCTTTATCTATTGACTTACTTTCTATTCATTTCTCTAGACATAAAGTTAAAATAAAGCGATAAACTAATATGTGAAACTTTCTTTCAGTGGCACTCTAAAAACAAGACACCATCAAGTAAATATCCTTACTTTGAAGAAAGCCTAAAATCATTTGGAGTGAAAAATAAGTCAAAGAAGAAAGATACTGTGTGGAGTCTAAATAATGTAACTAGTGAATATAACAAAAAAGAAGCAGACTCACAGATACAGGGAACAAAACAGTGGATATGAGTGGGGAAAGGGAAGTGGAGAGGGGCAATATAGGGGTAGGGGTAGGGAGGTTAAAGGTACAAAAATAAGATGTAATATATTGTACATCAGAAAATACAGCCAATACTTTACAATAACTATATATGGAGTATAACCTTTGAAAAGTGTGAATTCACTATATTATACCCTGTAACTCATATATTACTGTACAGCAACTACAATAAAATTTTTTAATAAAAATTTTTTTAAAGAAAATGGAAAAAAAAAAGCCTAAAATAATTCTGTAACATTCTGAAACAGGGTAAGATTTTTGCTTAGTATGTATAACTTAATTCATGTTTCAAAATGTGTTTATAAAGCAAATATTTATCTAGAAAATGGTATCTACCTAACAAGGACTCTTAGTATTTCTGTTAAAAAACTATTTGACCAGTTACTACAGAAATATTTATAAATACAATAGTGAAATAGCATAATAATGAACTATTTTAAATGTTGAAGGTTATTAAACATGCTCATTTTTAACAGACAAGTTCGGTAATTCTAAACCAATCTTTTTTCAATTGGGTTCTTCACTTTAACTACAGAAGAGAGAAAATTACTGAGTAACTATTTTCTCAATTTTCCTAAGGATGGTAGTATATATATATATATTACCATCCTAGATGCTTAGAAAAAGTTATTACCAACAATAAATGTCTGAAAGAAATGTGTCTTACAAAATATGGTTTCCTCAACCAGTGCATCAACATCACCTGGGAACTTGTAAGAAATGAAAATTCTTGGCCTCATTCCAGACCTACTGAATCACAAACTGTGGGGTGGTTTAACAGGTACTCCAAAGTGATTCTAATGCAAGCTAATGTTTGAGAAATACTGCATTAGTGCATTATAGCTTAAGCTAATTGAGGAAGGCTATTAAAATAAACCAACAAAATAAAATCAGTATCACACACATAAGCTCGTATTTTATAAGAGAAAAATTACACTACAAGTGGTACCCTATATAAAATGCTATCAGAATTGTCATTTATATTAATCTTCACAAAATGCAACCTATAATCTTCAGTGACAGAAAGATCAGCATTGCTGAGGAATGGGGAAGCAGGAAGGGCGGGAAGGAGCAATTACAAAGGGACTCAAGGAAACTTTTGGGTATGTTGGTTATGTTCACTACCTTAACTGTGTGATGGTTTTATGGAATGTATGCATATGTTCAAACATACCAAATTGTGCATTTTTAATATGTGCAGTTCATGGTCAATAACACGTCAGTAAACCATTTAAAAAAGTTGTGTTAAAAAATGCTATCAGAGTAAAAACTTTTATTGATCAATTCATCCTTTTAGAGAAGCTACAGGAATAGGAAAATCTGGTTATGATGCCTAACAACACTTCAAACAAAACTGTAAGTCATATAATTTTAAATTAATACAATTATTTCCTTCAAGGAAATTTATCTGAATATTGAAGAAAAATCTTCACTCAAAGGAAGTATTTCATATTAAAACAATTATTAAACTCATAATAATTATTTTAATTTGTGATAAAAACATGAAAATATGTAAAATAAAAGCCATCTAAACATAAATTTCAGCAAAACCGTAACATCATCACATATATTGCTTTATACATTTACATCTCAACCAAGCAATCAACATTTTTCTTTAAAAAACTTAATGATCTCTCAAAAGAGTGAATCTGGCCCCTTAAACAATACATAAAAATTAACTCCAAATGGATTAAAGATCTAAAAGTAAGACCAAAACTTATTATAAAACTCTTAAGACAACAAAACGCCATTTGCAGCAACATGGATGTCCCTGGAGAATGTCATTCTAAGTGAAGTAAGCCAGAAGAGAAAGAAAAATACCATGTATCACTTATATGTGGAATCCAAAAAAAAAAAAAAAAGATGACAAATGAACTTAAATATAAAACAGACACAGACTCACAGACATAGAATACAAACTTGTGGTTGCCAGGGGGAGGGGGAGGGGAAGGGACAGACTGGAAGTTCAAGATTTATAGATACTGACAGGTATATATAGAATAAATGAGTTTATACAGTATAGCACAGGGAAATATATTCAAGATCCTGTAAAATCTTGAAAAAGATTATATGTATATTCATATATGACTCAAAAATTGTGCTGTACACCAGAAACTGACACAACATTGTAAACTGACTATAACTAAATTAAAAAATTTAAAAAAAAAACTCTTAAAAGAAAATACAGGGGGAACACTTCATGACAATGGAGTTGGCAATGATTTCTTGGGTATCAAACAACAGTCAAAAGCACAGGCAACAAAACAGAAAACATAGAAATTAGTCTACAACTAACTACATCAACATTTAAAACTTCTGTGTAAAGGAAAAAATTTCAAAATAAAAACTTCCTGTGCAGAAGATACAATCAACAGAAGGTAACTCACAGAATGGGGAGAAAATACTTATAAATCACATATCTGATAAGGAGTTAATATCTGGAAAACATAAAGAACTCCTGCAACTCAACAACAAAAAACAAACCTGATTAAAAAATGAGAATGGGGAAGGGACAGACGGGGATTTCAAAACTGTAGAATAGATAAACAAGATTATACTGTATAGCACAGGGAAATATATACAAGATCTTATGGTAGCTCACAGAGAAAAAAATGTGACAATGAATATATATATATATTCATGTATAACTGAAAAATTGTGTTCTATACTGGAATTTGACACAACATTGTAAAATGATTATAAATTAATAAAAAATGTAAGAAAAAAGAAGAAAAAAAAAGAGAGAAAAAAAAAAAAAAGAGAACGGACTTGAACAAGCATTTCTGCAAAGAAGATAGACAAGTAGCCAGTAAGTACACGCAAAGATGCTTAACATGACTAACCATCAGGGAAATGTAAATCAACGATAAGATACCACCTCACATCCATTAGGATGTCTACTCTATCAAAAAATCTAAGAGTTGTTGGTGAGAATGTAGAGTAACTGGAATCCTTGTGCATTGTTGGTGGGAATGCAAAGTGGACTAAGTGCTAAAAACCACTATTTGAGGAATCTGGCAATTCCTCAAAACAATTAAACACAGAGTTACCATATGATCTAGCAGTTTCACTTATGGATATACACCTAAAATAATTGAAAGCAGTAAGTCAAACAGATATTTGCATACCCATGTTCATAACAGCATTATTCACAATAGCCAAAATGTAGAAGCAACCTAAGTTTCCATTAACTGATAAATGAGCAAAATTTGGTATATACAGAAATGGAGACCTCAAAAGGAGGAAAAATCCGACAAATGTTACAACACAGATGAATCCTAACAGGCAAACAGGAATATGAAAATTTCAAGATGCATTAGCTAATTTTAATTAATGGATGATATAAATAAGTGGGTACCTTATAAATCTATCTTTAGTAAATTAATTTCATTCAGATCTCAAAATCTAAGCACAGTTAATATGGCTAAACATTTATATGGACTAGGTGGGGCCTTTATTATGTAGAATAAGCATGTGAACTGTTTGTACTGTTGACAAACTTACCTGTTAAGGATATTCTAGAAGACCATTAATAAATAATCTATATTTATTCAAAACACTGAATGCTACTTAAAGAGAAGGTAGCTTTTTGTTATATTTTATTAAAGTATAATAAGCAGAGTAAAAATGCTGTACAGCTAGATGAATTTTTATACATGTATACACTCATGGTAACCACCATCTAGATCAAATATCCTCACTCTTGTCCTTCTTATTCACAACCCTTACCTACCCCTACCGCTGTCCTAGCTTCTACCACCAAAATTAGTTTTTACTTATCTTGAATTTTATAAAATGAAATCAGAGTATGTACTCCTTTGTGTTCAATTTTTTTCACTCAACATGTCTATGAGAATCATCCATGTTGTTTGTATAAATATGCTTTTTTCCTGCTACATAGTGTTCCACTGTATTATTATACTATTATACATCCATTCTCCTGTTGACAGACATTTGGGTTATTTGCAGTTTGAATAAATCTGCTATGAATATTCTTGCAGAAGTCTTTTGGTGTAAATAAGCACTCATTTCCGTTGGACAAGTACCTAGGAGTAAAACTGCTGGGCCAAATCAAAGGTGTATGCTTAGCTCTGGGAGATACTGCTGGTTGAGTGGCTGAACCACATTCTTACCTGCAAAGCATGAGAACCATTTACAAAAGTGTAGCAATATCTAACTGTGATTTTAGTTTGCATTTCCCTGATGACTAATGATATTGAGCACAGCTTATAAACCATTTTCTTCATGCCTGTGTCTTTTGGAAGGGCAATATCAATGAGTGCAATTTTTATGTCTTGTCATTTTCCTCCACAGGTAAACAGACACATTTAGTCATAAGAGGTGTCAGTGGAAAAACATCAGAAAATAGTCTGCACATTGGGTAAGTTTTGAAGTAAGAAATAAACCATACTAACGTAAGTTGTTAAATACTAAAGGTAAATCACCACCCACATGTATTAATAAAAGACCAAGATTAACAAACTTTTCTAACAGAACTTTCCCAAATTACCCTAAACATTCACATTTAGATATTTACTGAATGTCATACTTTAATAAAGCTGAGGTGTGGTGGGGACAAACCCATGGATATCCAATCTCACCTATTTAATGTATCTCTGATATCTTTTATCATTTCAACTATATTGATATGAAACAAGACTAAATTCAGCTGTTTCACCTGACTTAAGAGATGGGAATAGGAGATGGGGATAGAAAGTGTTCTAATACAAAAAATCAAGTTCTTTCCCTATACATATACTATAATCTTTCAACTACCCACAGGAAGATAATCAGAAGTGGCAGTACTGCTAGCTTAACTCTGAGCAAAACAGGGAAGACAGTGGAAAATTTTAGTATGGAGCTTTCATTTGTTTTCAAGGCTGGGGGTGGTGATGGGTAGGGAGGGCTTCATTTTGGCTACTGAGAATAGTCTGAGTAGGGCAGGCTCCTATGATCATCCAGGCAAGAGGTAATGCGACTTGGACCAAGGTAGTGGTAGTGAGCTGCAGATAAGATCTTGGAGGTTTCAACAACAGGATTTGCAGATGAGGTATAAGAGTAACAGAAAAAGAAGAAACAAGATCATGATGAGGTTTTAGTCTGAACAACTACAAGGACTTAGTTGCCAAAATTTAGTTGGGGGGAAAGCAGGTTTTGGATTGAGGAAACAGTTCAGCATTTCAAATATTGAAGTTTGAGATGTTCATCACATATTCAAGTAGAGACATTAAACAGGTAGCAGGACATGAGTTTGGAGTTCAGAGAAGATAAATTTGTGGGCTGCTAGAATGTAAACAATGAAGCTATGAAATCAGATGAGCTCATCAAGAAAGTGCGTATAAATGGAAAGAAGCAGAGGTCAAGACAGCCCTGAGGTATTCTCAGGTGCAAAGCTCCAAAAGATGAGGGAGGAACCAACTGAGAAGTTTGGGAGTGGGTAAGGGAAGGGGAGAACAGAAGAACTGATGTCCTGGAAACCAAGTTAAAAAAAAAAAAGTAAAATGTCTCTAATACTGCAAATGTTCATCAGTATCACTGATCCACAGAGCTGTAAGAGGTCTTCAAGATGACTTTACTGATAAAAACACTGAGGCATACAAATTCAATAAACTGGGAAAAGTCACAAATCAAAAGAATGACAGAAGATAAAGTCAGGTATATTCCACATTGTTCAATGTTTAACACTATGGCATACAGATCAAGAATCTAGGTCTCAAGAGATGATCTACTGAGGGAAAAGCTTTATTCAGATGCACAGTTAGCATGGAAAAACAAAACAAAACCAGAGACTCGTCTGTTTATCCAGTTAATAAACCAAATGACCCATACATTAAATGTTGTTATTCCTGTTTCACCTTGTTCAGGTTCCATTCTTTACCTTTCTTAACAAACTTAAGAAATAAGTTAATAACATAACTTATCACTGTTTTCTTCTACTACAATGACCTTTTATATCTCGTCTTAGTTTTCCAATCCATATTCTTAGAATATGCCAGGCTCTAGTCTAAGAGAAATACATAAAACAACTAATTTAATCTTCTCAACAGCCCTACGAAATAGGTATTAATCCCATTTTTTCAGATGAGGAAACAAAGGCATAAAGGCCAGGTAATTTGCTCAAGACAACACAGGTGAGTAAACGGCCAAGTCAGGATCTGAACCTAATGGTAACAAAGTTAAGAACTCGTAATACTAAACACTATGCTGCTAAGATATAAAATCTGACAAAACATGTGAAAGCACTATAAATCACTGTGCAAATGAAGATACCACCTAAAAGGTACTTCTTAGAATCTTAGAACCTTAATCATGCTCAATTAACACAACTTTTAACATTTTTGTTCCCTACATCCCATGCAAGTCAGAGCCAAATTACTTCAAAACTTGAATTTTTTTAGTCTTTCACACATATCTTCCTGAGATAGCAAAAAGTCAAATTTATCAAAATAAATGAAATCCAAGACTTGTCAACATGTAAAGCTACCACCTGACATTACCTAATAATTCACCATCTACATATAGATTCCAATTTCAATTATAACGTTATCTTCTCTTATCTACTTAAGAGTCTTCATAAAGTTTTAAAATAGAAAGTATAGTATATGCTTATGTTTTGAGGCAAGTACACATTTAACATTCTAAATAGTCTTGGAATTCATATGAGAGAAGGGAAAAGGTGAATTCAAAATCTCTTACCATTGATCTTTCAGGATATCCAAACAAATAGCCCCTGTGACGGAACTAATATTAGGATGCCATATTTTAGTGATAAACCGGACCTAGAATATAAAGCACACTTGAATTTTCAAGTAACAGAAACAAAACACATATAGTTTAAGTAAAACTACAAGAAAATTAAATCCTTGGGTTAAAAAAATATATATCCATACTTACATCACATCATTTTGCCTAGTTCTGCCTGTGAAAGGAGCATTGTAGAAGACAAAGTGTTCACTAAGTCGAATGTTGTCAACGACATACATTCTTTATAAACCTTTTAACTAATGTTCTGTTTTTAAAGAAACCCAACAATTACTAGGTGTTTAAAATTTACCTAGCATAATGTTAGATGCTGGAAGAAATTGAACATGGACTAAAATCCATTTAGGTAGATAAAGTCATGCATAAAATTAAAAGACAGATAGTAAATGGCAAATTTTGTGTGTGTGAAGAAGGGTATAAAATAAATTTGAAGGAAAAAGTAAGCAAAATCAGTACACAGAAACAGAAGTAGTGACTGTAAGACTGCTCCTGGTTTTCTGTATCATTTTTTTTCTTAAACACTTTTAAAAAAATAATTCAACAAATATCTAAAAGCTTACTATTATTTGCCAGGCACTGAGGCTTAAGAGTTTAAGAAATTTACCCAACATCAAATAACTAGTTAGCAATGGAACAAAATACAAACTCACACAGTCTTAGCATGTAAGAATAAGAAACCAACAAAGTGAAAATGCTAACTCTATCAGATCACTGTGAAATGAAATCTAGCTCATCAGCTCTTACGAGCTTCTGGAGGAGGCGGAGGAGGATTATATCTGACATATACGATAGTCATCGAAGTCAAAATTCTTTAACGTTTAATAGATTAATTACTATGAGCCAAGCTATGTTCTAAGTACCTTACAAAAATCAATTCATCAATATATGTTCCAAACCTAAGCTATTTATGGAAAGAAGCTAAAAGATTTACACTTCCACTTCTCTCCTTGTGACTTGTCTATACTACCTGTCTCTAATTCCTCACCTAACCACTCATTAACTTACAAGCCATCTGAAAAAGCACTTTAAGTCACCAATGATCTCAAAAACCTAAACTAATGGAGACTTTCCACTCCTTGATCCTTTTTTAATTCTTAAAATAACCTTACTCATTTTAATATCTACTTTTTCCCATCCACAGAACACCATTTCCTTAAAGACTGATTATTCACCTAGGTTACTAAACAGTCCACTGCCTTCAGTTTTGCTCCCTCCAATCTTCACACTGAAAATAGCCCTTTAAAACAAATCTGATTCATGTCAGTACTGTACTTAATGCCCTTTAATGACTTCTCACTCCCTTTATGTAAGCCCACACTTTTAAACGCCCTAGCCTACCTCTCAAATCTCACTTCCACCTCATATTCTGTACAAGTGCTCAACAAGCCATACTTTAAAAAAATTTTTTTTTGCCCTGGAGCCTTCATACATTTTTTTCTCTCAATAGCACACCTCAATACCCTCTTCTCCTGGCTAACTCCTACTTATCCTTCAAGTTTCAGCTTCCATAATCACTTCTTCCCGACCTGTCCCCATAGCACCGTATACTTGCCGATGTCACGCTTCTATAGTCTCTTCCTTACTTACCCAGTCTTCCCTAGAAGGCATGGTGTCTATCTAATATGCTTACTAGAGCATTCCAAGCATCTAAAGTGCTTCACACTGAATGAATATGCAACTAACATTATGATAAACCTGTTGTTATAGGCCTAAAACAGTATACTTTTCAAATACAGTACAAATCAAATAAGATAGGCATATAGGGCTTACGTATAACAAATATTTCTTCATAACAGATATAACCACACTATTCACATCTTACTTTTTTTATCATTCATAATTTCAAATTCAAAGATACAAAATAACCATATGCCATAATTTCAGTAACTCAAGACATTACAGCATTTTGTGACTTTAAAACAAAAGTTGGTTCAATTATTCTGAACAAAAACAAAAAAAACAAAGCATAAATAAAAAACAGAAATAGACTCATAGACACAGAATACAAACTTGTGGTTGCCAAGGGGGCGGAGGGTGGGAAGGGATAGATGGGATTTCAAAACTGTAGAATAGATAAACAAGATTATACTGTAAAGCACAGGGAAATATACACAAGATCTTATGGTAGCTCACAGAGAAAAAAATGTGACAATGAATATATATATGTTCATGTATAACTGAAAAATTGTGCTCTACACTGGAATTTGTCACAACATTGTAAAATGATTATAAATCAATAAAAATGTTAAAAAAAACTTTGAACAAGATTGGAATTTTAATTTAGTAGAATTTTAAATTACTACTGAACATGTCAGAAGGTTTACAGTTTAGGCAGATGATCTAAGGTGAACTGTATCTTGCTTTTTAAAGAATCTTCAATACATGATTCTCTGTAGACTCTACATAAAAACAAATGTGTATATACGCAAAACTAAGGAAATTATTAAACTATTTCTTACTTTGTACTACAGTCTACAGTTAGGAATAAATAACTCTGAATTTGCAGATGATCCAATAAAGAAATTATCAAGAGGATACTCCATTAGCTACCAGTACAGATGTAACTGTCTTATACATACTTCTTTATGTGGTCTTCCACTCTTTATCTCCTATTCCTCCCTTTGTTATTCTTGATCAACTATCACCTTTCTTGGATTTTTCACTTCTTTCTCAACCCTCAATATTACCAATGGTACCCCATGTATCCCATTATTCTATACCCAATTCATATCCAATGTATTTGTCACATTCTCTCATTATGCTCCCATCTCTGTCCTATAACAACAAAAATGTATAATCAAAATAACTTAGAAAGCATAAAGTGCACGAGTAAGAAACAATACAATGACATTTACTATGACATACCTGAGTCATATTTGACTCTGATTACAAAACAGATATGGGATGGTTTACAATACTAAAATACTTATACAAATAACAATTCAAGTTTCCTTAGATTTACACAAACGGTGCTAACACTAGTACCATGTGGGTAACTTGAAAACACTCATTAGCTCTGAGGAGCACTCAAATAATTTAGAAACAAAAATCTCAACACTATGTACACAGTGTTACCAGACCAAACTGAATGAAGGGGACTATTCTTAGTTATCTATGCTGGCACACCATCATCAGTACTCTTATCTCCTCCCACAGGATGTATTCTATATTCATTCGCTCTTTAGTTCAACAAACATTTCAGCTCCTATTTCATGGTAGATATGAGCTCATATTTTCATCAGGTATTTCCAGCTTTGAACTAAAGGAAGTTACAATATTAAATAAGCTTTGACTAACTTACTGTACAAAAGGAAATGCTATTTTTTTTTATGCAAGAAAAAAGTTTTTGTGGGGGAGGTAACTAGGTCGGTTTGTCTGTCTGTCTATTTAAACGGAGGCACTGGGGATTGAACCCAGGACCTCCTGCATGCTAAGCATGCACTCTACCCCTGAGCTATACTCCATTTTATTTTAAAAATGCATGTGCAGATGAACAGAGTCATTAAAGTTTATTAGCATCGATATTTATACTCAATTTCACATAAAAAAGTATGTTTATAACATCAAGAAAAAAGAGGAAAATTCCCAACCTATCTCCAATACATTAGTTGGGCAAATCACTGTGTTAGAGTTTTCCTAATTTAATAGGTTTTTCACTAATATATATAGAATATATATTACAATTTACTTTAAAAATAACCTTGGTTGCATGCTTTGAATCCAACTTCTTCTACATTATATGCAACTGATTCAAAGATACATCTTCTGTCTAGAAGTAAATCTTCTGCTCTTCAGGTCAACAGTTTATTGCAGAATAATACACAGAAAATACTCTATGACCATGTTAAGATAAGTCAATGTAAGTTTTCAATCTTGTGCGATTTCAGCACCATAATAGTGGGAATATAACTGTTAACTTCAATACTTTTACCTCACAAAGCTTAAAATTAAATCCGAACTTACGTAGTAAACATATGTAAACACAGTTCTGTATAATTTATACAAATATTCCCCATTCTTTCCATTATATCTACCAACCAATAAAAATTCAGATCAATACAGTACATATCTAGAACACATTTACCACACATTAATTAACATTTACTGCAAAAGCTTAATGCCACAAATGGGATGAGTACCATATTTAAAAGAACACTAAATTCTAACTACAACTAACTCTGAAGGAAGCCAGACGGAAACAAATTTGGGTTGACTGAAGGAAGATCTTTCTAAATGTTGAAGCTACCTTAGTATGGAATGGCTGAAATTAAGACAGTAGTGGCCTGAAGAGCAACATGAGCTAGACAGACCTCAGTTCTTATGTTTTGAATTTATTTTTCCCATTTTTCTAAGAAACGGAGGAGGAGGAAAGGTTAATAAAATGGTGATTTCAAATGAAAGGGGGAAGGGTATAATAGCTCAGTGGTACACTGTGTGCTTAGCACGCACTACGTCCTAGGTTCAATTCCCAGTACCTCCAATTAAACAAATAAATAAACATAATTATCTCCCCACCCTGAAAAAAATTTTAAATATAAAAAAAAGATTAAATGAAATAATGTATCAAGCACCTAAAACAGAGCCAGGACTATGCAATCACTTTGGAGATTACTTATAGACTACATAGGGAAATAAACACTTTTATTGAGGCCATAATTCATCCTTATGTAAAGTGCACAACTTCATGGCGTTTTGTATATTCACAGAACTGCACAATCATCATCGAAATCTAATTTTTGACCATTTCAACACCTCAAAAAGAAAGAAACTATGTAACCTTCAGCAGTCACTCCCCATTCCTACACACTCCCCCAGCCCTAAGCAACCACCTATCTACTTTTTGTCTCTATGATTTGCCTTTTCTAATGGTCATATACATGAAATCATGTAATATGTGGCCTTTTGCACCTGGGCTTTTCATTTAGCACAATGTTTTGAAAGTTCACCTATCCTATAGAACATATCACTACTTTCATTCACTTTTAAAATCAAATCCATGGTACAGATAAC